>NW_015151781.1:179112-181570 GCF_000732505.1 Cyprinodon variegatus | reverse complement strand
TCAACTTTTGCTCAACAGATGGTAATAGAGCTTATTCCTCTACAGAGTCCTCTTCGTGTTTTTGCCTTGGACGGCAGAGATCTGCCCCAAATAACCCACCAGACAACACCTCTGCAGCTAACAGTTTCTGGTAACCACATTGAGAACATCTCCCTTTTTTTTCACCAACAGCTTACTCAGCCTTAACTTTGGGTTTTGAATGGCTCCGGGCTCACAATCCCTCTATTACCTGGACCAACAGAGATGTGGACTAATGGTCTGTTTATTGTCAGTCGCACTGTCTCAGATCTGCTGTTCCCCCAGGTTTCCAGGTTCAGGAACCCATTGAGTCAGACACCATTGATCTCTCCTCCGGACCTGCTGACTACCACAACCTCTCCCAGGTATTCAGTAAATCCAAAGCCTGTTCTCTGCCTCCCCAACATCTCCAAGCCTGAGAGGGAGGCCATGGAGAAGTACATAAAAGATTCCCTAGCTACCGGCATAATCCGTCCCTCATCTTCTCCCCTTGGAGCGGGTTACTTCTTCGTGGGAAAGAAGGACGGATCCCTGCGACCCTGTATAAATGACAGAGGTTTGAACCAAATAACTGTGAAAAACAAATACCCTTTGCCTTTGTTGTCTTCAGCTTTCGAACCCGTCCAAGAAGCTACTGTTTTCCCTAAGCTTGATCTCAGAAACACTTACCACCTTCTCCGCATCAGGGAGGGAGACGAATGGAAAACCGCCTTCAAAACTCCCATTGGACACTTTGAGTACCTGGTAATGCCTTTTGGATTAATTAATGCCTGTTTAACGCCTGTTTCCAAGCTTTGGTCAACGATGTTCTCAGAGACTTTTTGAATGTTTTTTATTGTCTATATTTGAATGTTTTTTATTGTCTATATTGATGACATCCTCATATTTTCCAAGAATCTATCTGAACACAAGATCCATGTCCGCCAGGTCCTCCAACGCCTGCTCGAAAACAAGCTTTTCGTGAAAGCAGAAAAATGTGAATTTCACAGACCATCTGTTTCCTTTCTTGGATTCATCCTTGAGGGCGGACAGGTAAGACCCACAGAGGAAACATTAAAGCCGTTTTGGACTGGCCAACCCCAGAGACTCGTAAGCAGTTCCAACGTTTCCTGGGTTTGCCAACTTCTACAGAAGGTTTATCCGCAACTACAGTCAAACAAGTCTTCCTCTGACTGCTCTGACTTTCTCCAAGGTCCCCTTTGTGTGGTCGCCTGAGGCTGAAGTAGCCTTCTCCCACCTTAAGAGACTTTTTGGTAACGCTCCTGTTCCCTCTCAGCCAGATCTCTCCAAACCTTTTGTGGTGGAGGTGGACGCCTCAGATTCTGGAGTTGGAGCTGTTCTCTCCCAAGTTTCTGGTACCAATAACAAGCTACACCCCTGTGCCTTTTTCTCCTGCAGGCTCACTCCAGCAGGGAGAAATTATGACGTGGGAGATCGAGAACTTCTTGCCATTAAATTGGCTCTGGAAGAATGGAGACACTGGCTAGAAGGAGCTGCACACCCGGTTCAGGTTTGGACTGACCACAAAAATCTCTCCTACATACAATCTGCTAAAAGACTCAACCCCCGTCAGTCTTGTTGGTCTTTATTTTTCTCCTGGTTCAACCTCTCAATCTCTTTTCGCCCTGGCTCTCGGAACGTCAAAACGGACGCCCCTATTAGGCAGTTTTCCCCGGACGAATCTGAAGAGTCGGCTGCTCCCATCCTGCCTCCTAACTGCTGTGTCCCTGCGGTCACCTGGGAGATTGAGGATTTAATCAAACAGGCCCAACAGACTAACCGAATGTATGTACCTACCTCCTTACCAGCGCGAGTTATTAACTGGATGCATTCTTCCAAGTTCTCTGCTCATCCAGGGATTAGCAGAACGGTTGCCAAAATAAGTCGTCGCTTTCGGTGGCCCTCCTTGTTGAAGGATGTCAAGGAGTTCGTGCTGGCCTGCCCCACCTGTGCACGCAACAAGCCCTCTCATCAACCTCCTTCTGGTCTACTTCAACCGTTACCCATCCCCAAGCGACCCTGGTCTCACATTGCTATCGATTTTGTTACTGGTCTCCCCACATCTGAAGGTATGACTACCATCCTCACTATCATAGATTGCTTTTCCAAGGCCTATCATCTCGTCCCGCTGAGAAAACTACCTGCCACTCTGCAAACTGCCCAGCTTCTAGTTAAACGTGTCTTCCACCTTCATGGGATTCCCCAGGACATCCTGTCTGACCACGGTGTGGAGAGAATTTTGCTCGGCTCTTGGGGCCAAGGTCTTTCTCACTTCCGGTTACCACCCTCAATCCAACGGACAAGTGGAAAGAATGAACCAGGAGTTAGAAACAAGCCTCAGATGTCTCACTGAGTCAGACCCCTTGAACTGGAGTCAACTTTTGAGCTGGGTGGATTACGCTCATAATTCTAGTGTCTCCACAGCTACTGGTCTATCTCC
>NW_015151781.1:174913-177978 GCF_000732505.1 Cyprinodon variegatus | reverse complement strand
TCTCCCAAGTGGGATCAACTGAGTCTTACACTGAGCGACGGATTCCAAACAGGAGGTTTCCGTCCTCCACCGAATCAGACAAACTCTGGAAGACCAACACACTGACTGGATTTAAAGAGTCTCCACTTCTCTCGAGACGTCAGTGGCAACAAATCCCCTCCTTCATTTTAACAAATCCAATTTCCCACTGAGCCTGAATCTAACAGTCTGTCTTCCCCTCGTCTCCCAGTTTCCGGCTGAGCAGAGTTTGGAAGAAACTCTGCACCGAGCTCAAAATACATTTCAATAAATCCGTTGAACTTTTATTCTGTGTCTCTGTTTGGCTTCGCTGCATGTAGGTCCGAGCGTTAGATAAAATCATGACAACTACAGTGCTGAAGCCCTGTAATATTTATTGAACAGAAGAATTCCAAATAATCTATGTATGATGAAATATTCCCATAGCCTCCATATAGGTCTAAAATATGAGACAGAGAGAGAGAGCAAGTCTAGTTAAAATTATAGATAAAATATGTCCTAAATTAATTTGGAATCCTAAGATCAAAAAGGTGTGTTTTCCAAGCATCTTTTGCCTATTAAGTTAATCAGCTGTAACTGCGTAGTAGTTTATCCAATCATGGAATCTGTTAAGGTCCTATCATGCAGTTCCTATATTTGCAAGAACTTTTAAATTAACAGCATAAAAATGTCATATTTCCACATTAAAATCTTAGCTTTATCCCTTCTCCTTCAAGCTGTATATTTCACAATATAAATGTTGCCGTATACTTGACCAATATTTTTGTTTGATAGAAGCTGAACAAATTGGTTAATTCATTTTGTTTTAAGCAAATACAACTAGTAGTTACATTGTACATCTCCGCAAAACATACAAATAATATATTTCCAGCAGAATGCCTGTTAACAGGTCTGTACACCAGAGAGTACATTTCAGAATTCGAGTAACGGGCCAAAATGACCCCAGCAGTTAGAGAACAACCCTACCAGATCAACCATCAGGTTCATTACAGCCATTGTTCTTATACAGCCGCACTTGGAAGTTTCTCAATAAATTATCTAGCAACTGAAAAGTTACAAGGATAATGTTTTTTTTAAATCTTGGCCAAAATAATCCTAAAAAGATCTTCAGTTCTTATTCTGTAACCCAATACCAACTCTTCTCTACACCTTTGAAGAACTCTTTATAAAATATGACTCAAACATCCACTGTCCACTTAATAAACCTGATTTTAATATGCTTTATTAATAAACGGTTAGCAGGGGATAAGCACCTTTAGAAATTAGTACATGTTTGCTCAAAGGTTACCTGTGGAGTACCACAGGGATCAGTGTTAGGACCAATTCTCTTTACTTTATACATGCTCCCAATTGGTAGAGTTATTAGACAGAATGGGATTAATTTTCACTGTTATGCTGATGATACCCAGCTATATCTGTCTATAANCTGAGTCAGACCCCTTGAACTGGAGTCAACTTTTGAGCTGGGTGGATTACGCTCATAATTCTAGTGTCTCCACAGCTACTGGTCTATCTCCCTTCGAGATCTCCCTCGGATACCAGCCACCCCTGTTTCCCTCAGAAGAGGCAGACATCGCCATTCCCTCTACCTTCTGGAACTGGGCCAGGATGGCCCTGGGAAGGACCTACCAGCAGAATCAACGGTGGGCTAATCGTAGGAGGAGAGCTGTTCCTTCCTATCGCCAGGGCCAGAAGGTCTGGCTCTCCACTCGTGACATTCCCCTTAAATCAATGTCCAGGAAGATGTCCCCCAAATTCATTGTTCCTTATGAGGTGGAGAGGACCATAGGGGAATCTGCCTTTCGTCTCCGCCTTCCGTCCACTCTTCACATCCATCCCACCTTCCATGTGTCCCAGATCAAGCCTGTCTCGTCGAGTCCTCTGTGCCCACCTGCTGAGCCCCCCCTTTGGAAATAGATGGCCACCCCACCTACACGGGTCGTCACATGGTCGATGCCCGTCCCCGTGGGCACGGGTGGCAATACCTTGGAGACTGGGAGGGTTACGGTCCCGAAGATCTCTCCTGGGTCCCAGGATCGTATATCCTTGACCCCTCACTCATTAGAGATTTCCGCCTCTCTCAACCCTCCGGTTCCTCTGGACCGCCGGGTGGCGGTCGTTGAGGGGGGGTACTGTCAGGACTCCAGTTTTTGTGTTTGTCTGTTTGTCTTGTCTTTGTCTTCTCCCTTCCACCACCAGGAGGCGCCTGGCACCGGTCCGCCTCCTCACATCTGCGAACGGTTACCTCGTCACCGGACTGCTCTTAAGCTGCATGTTGCCACTACCTCGACAACAGAGTGTTTGCCAGTTTTGGGTACTCTAGCCAAGCCTTGTTTATTCTGAGTCTAATCTGAGTTTTTGCATTGCGAGTTTTTGTACTCAAGCCAAGCTGAGATCACATTGAGTTTAACTGAGTGCTTGTCTCCCTGAGACTCAACTTTGTTTGTTTTTGCTTTTCGGCAGGAAGCCTTCCTGCAAACTGGACCTTTTCGGACCGCCCTCTCCCAAGTGGGATCAACTGAGTCTTACACTGAGCGACGGATTCCAAACAGGAGGTTTCCGTCCTCCACCGAATCAGACAAACTCTGGAAGACCAACACACTGACTGGATTTAAAGAGTCTCCACTTCTCTCGAGACGTCAGTGGCAACAAATCCCCTCCTTCATTTTAACAAATCCAATTTCCCACTGAGCCTGAATCTAACAGTCTGTCTTCCCCTCGTCTCCCAGTTTCCGGCTGAGCAGAGTTTGGAAGAAACTCTGCACCGAGCTCAAAATACATTTCAATAAATCCGTTGAACTTTTATTCTGTGTCTCTGTTTGGCTTCGCTGCATGTAGGTCCGAGCGTTAGATAAAATCATGACAACTACAGTGCTGAAGCCCTGTAATATTTATTGAACAGAAGAATTCCAAATAATCTATGTATGATGAAATATTCCCATAGTCTCCATATAGGTCTACAATATGAGACAGAGAGAGAGAGCAAGTCTAGTTAAAATTATAGATAAAATATGTCCTAAATTAATTTGGAATCCTAAGATCAAAAA
>NW_015151781.1:166367-167549 GCF_000732505.1 Cyprinodon variegatus | reverse complement strand
GGTATAATTTCCACCTCAACATAAGTTAAAGAATCCTTTGACCATTTATTGACTTTGACTGTGTTTTTGTCTTAATTAGGTTGACATTACCAGGACAGGATGTGGCTCTGAAAATTTTTTTATTAAAACACCTTTTTATGAGCAACATGTACTTCAGAGAAAACATCGTTTGATTTTTTATTCTATAAATCTCAGCCTTCAAAAATATCCTCTATTCAATTTTACAAACAAAAATTCATGTGAATTTGGTGATTTTAAAACAGACAAATTTTTCATTGACATACATTTGTGCATGAAAGTTTGCATACCCTCCCATTAAAGAAAAGGATACGTTCACACTAGTAGTTTGAATAACACAAAAGTTAAAAAGGTACTAATAAATAAAAATGTACTACCTGATAATGTAGTAAAATAAATACTGATTTTTAATTTTAAATCAGGTGAAGTAGTCTTACTGAATATTTCTGGTATAAATATATATACAGTATATATATAAAGTTTTTTTTTTTTACCTAAAAATAAAAAATATATTTTTTACTACAATAGCTACTAGTGTGAATGTATCCTTTTCTTATTCACACTTTCAAGCACATCAGCAGTTCTGTGCCTCTTAGTGAAGTGCAATGGTCAGTTTTCTATCAGATTTTGAGCAATAAAACTAAAGCAGTCTTCTGTGTAAAAGTTTCTTATAAGTTTGACTAATTCAAAGTTTCATCTATGCTTTTATATTTTCACATTAAGGATACTGGGTCAGTTAAAGGTATAGTGGAGGACCAGCCCTTTCCAGTTTGAAAAAAAAAATGCACATGCTCACCTCAGTGCCCGCTCCCGAGAGGGAATGCCTATTAAACGCGTGCAAGAGCATGCATGGTCCCATTTCTCCTTGTGCATCCTCTGTTTAAAAGTTGCTGTTTGCATTGCTTATACAAGCTTATTTTCCGAAAAAAGATTAGCAAATTTTCCACAATGTCAGACTCACCATTGAAAATGGGAACGAGCACGAAGGAAGGCCTTACGTAAACATATCACCAGCAGGATTGATAATTAGGAGGACCACTTATTTAGATGATCCACCTGGAAAAAGAACATCCCCCACTAAACCTTTAAAGCTACAGTGTGTAATAATTACAGGGATATACAGTCAGAAATGTAATATATTATACATAACTATGTTATTTATCA
>NW_015151781.1:161080-163029 GCF_000732505.1 Cyprinodon variegatus | reverse complement strand
CTCCGAATCAGGAGCACCGGAAGCCACCGACTGTGGCTCCGAATCAGGAGCACCGGAAGCCACCGACTGTGGCTCCGCATCAGGAGCACCGGAAGCCGCCGATTGTGGTTCCGCATCAGGAGCAGAGGCCACCGATTGTGGCTTCACATCAGGAGCAGAGGAAACCACCAAATGTAGCTCCACACCAGGAACAGGAAACCACCGATTGTGGCTTTACATCAGGAGCAGAGGAAACCACCGACTGTGGCTCCACACCTGGAACAGAGGAAACCACCGATTGTGGCTCCACAGGAACACAGGAGGCCGCCGATTGCGGCTCCGGATCAGGAACAGAGGAGGCCACCGATTGTGGCTTTACATCAGGAGCAGAGGAAACCACCAACTGTGGCTCCACACCTGGAACAGAGGAAACCACCGATTGTGGCTCCACAGGAACACAGGAGGCCGAAGATTGCTGCTCCGGATCAGGAACAGAGGAGGCCACCGACCATGGCACCACATACCGGAATGAAGAGGGCTTATAAGTCCATGGACGGCGCTGAGAGAGCTCAGGGGTCTCCAGACGACTCAGAGCGGACCGAAGGGTCTCTCGACAGCTCAGAGCGGGCTCAGGGGTCTCCAGACGGCACAGAGCGGGCCCAGTGGGTCTCCTAATCAGGTGACTCAGCCTCAGGGCGGGCTCAGGGGTCTCTAGACGGCTCAGAGCGGGCCCAGGGGTCTCCAGACGGCTCAGAGCGGACCGAAAGGTCTCTCGACGGCACTGAGCGGGCTCAGGGGTCTCCGGACGGTCCAGAATTTCCAGCCATCGACGGAACGAAACCGTCCAGTGTGGTTCCGTGGGGTTTGTCGGTCCCTCCTCTAACAGCATCAGGTAAGTCTCCATTGAGTCTGCTGGGCTAGTCTGTAGGCCGGATTGTTCTGTCATGATGTAGCAGGATTTCTAGCCCAAATGCAGAACTCACAGACTCAGAGGCAGGATAAAGTCCAATATTTATTGGAAAAGCACAGGGTTCTGCCCTGGAAGGCAGAGAGGACAGAGCAGGTTAGGTTCAGGTACAGGTACAGGTTTACAGGATCAAACTCACAGGTTTGCAGGTTCAGACAGGCAGGGTTAAACAGGCAGGGTGGCTCAGGTTTGCTTCTATGGCAAGGACAACAATCCGGCTCAGAGGGGAGCTCTCACTACGCTTATATAGGAAGAGCTCTTTAATCAGCAGATGGGGATCAGCTGCTTCTAATGAGCACCAACTCTCAGGAGAAGATCCACGGCTCCCTCTGGTGGGCAAGCCTCTGGATCCCAACAGACAACAGAAGCCCACAGAAAGGGATCTACATTGCCATCTGGAGGGCAAACCTCTGGATCCCAACACTGGATAACACTCCTTCTTCTGGGCACAGACTGAACCTCTCCAGGGTGTTGGCTTTCATGCTTATTATCATTTGAGTTTTGAAGTAACTGACCTGAGCCTCTATTCCTGCAAAGTTACCAGTGATTTTAAATCCGCTGCTGCAGCCGAGCTGCCGCACGCTACGTTAATAAACTCTTTTTTGAATATACCACTGTCTGTCTGGCCAATTCTGGGTCCTATGTTCTGATCCTTCTCACAATCCATTAAAATACTGTCACAACCTTCCTCCGCTTGCCAGAAAGTTTTCTTTAACTTAATGTTAAAATTATCTGGGTATGTCTCAAGGAAATTCTTAAATAGTGATATCATCTGGAGGTGTGGATGACTTCTATGATTTGCAAAGTTACTCTTATCATTTGTACAATTCTCTCCAAGTAATCTGAATAGCTGCGACCACAGCCAGCTAAGTAACTCTTACAAACTGTGTTCATTGGGTGTCATACTAACTAAGCTGTAATTATTTTAGCCTGGATTTATGCAGCTGATTAAAGAAAGTCATAAATCTTAATTGATTTAAAATTACTACTAGAAGGCTACATG
>NW_015151781.1:154993-157148 GCF_000732505.1 Cyprinodon variegatus | reverse complement strand
AAAATATTGATAACCACATCCCTGTCTGTGCTAACTGTAATTTCTTTTTGACAATAAAGCGTTTGAATCAAAATAATTTTTTGTGAGTTTCTTTCAATATGTTTCAACATAATCCCTTAGACGAGCCCTGGATAGACACAGAACTGGAAATATGTAGTAATATCATAATTTCAGTTTAATATCAAGCGGCATTCATGTTTTAAAAATATTAACACCAGCTCTTCCCTGACAGCATGGTGGGAATTTCTTAAAATGACAAAGTCATCACTTGTTCCGTGCAGTCGTACACCCATCTGAAATAATCCTGACACCCTAAAAAATAATAATAAGATAAACTTTCCGTATTGGAAGAATAAAGGTATTACACATCTGGATAATTTTTTTGAGTTTATCACAACTTTCAAAATGACTAGAAACCCAAATTTACAACTAATACAATACAAAATCTTTCACAGAGTGCAGTATACATGTCAAAGATTATTTAAGATGGGTTTTGCACAATTTAATATCCGTACACAGTGCACAGGCAATCATCTTGATAATATTATTCTCGCATTATGGTTATGGATACCTTTTCAGAGGTTCTAGGTACAGATATGTAAGGACTTATAAAAGTGCCTGAGTTGTAAAAAATTTCACCTTTCCCATCAGTTTGCTTGCTGGGGAAAAAAATAGTATTTGTGGCTTTTACTACCTTATGTATCCTTATGTAAGAAAACTGTCCTCATGAAGTGGAAAAGTAAGGAAAAACTCAGTATCATTCAGTATAGAGATCTTTTGTTGGATCTTGAGACTGCCACATAGGGGGTGGAGGTTGGACAGGACCCAAATGCAGACACAAGAGCTTGAGGTGGTTACTTGAATATTTAATTTACCAAAAGTCCAACAGAAGCAAAAATCAAGAAAACCAAGAATACTCACAGCAAGAAGGGGACAAAGTAATGAAGATAAACCATCAAAGAGTGACTGAAGAAGAGGAGATTATATGGGAGAGAGAAACAAAGACCAGGCTAATTAGCAGATTGGGAGCAGGTGTGAACAGAGGCAAGAAGGGAGCTAGGGAGAAGGAGACTGACACAAAACAGCAAACAGGAAATATCTAAGAACTCAAATACAATCAAAAATACCTAGAACACAAGAATAGAAATAAGACCAATGAAAACTCAGAGATAAAACTAGAACAAAACTAATTACAGTACCCCCCACTTAAGGCCGGATTCCAGACGCCCTAAAAAGTCCCAAAAGAAAAACAACCCACTCAGGATGGTGGAGGGAGGACCAGGAGGGAGAGCACGAAACAAAAGTGAAGTCCAAAACACAACACAACCGGAGGGCGGAGGGGAAAGCAGAAAGGAGGGCAATAAACAAAAAACAAAAGCAGAGTTCAAACACAAAACAACCCACCAAAGGTGGACTAGGCCAAGCAAAGTCCATTGAAAGACCAATGAAAAAATGGGGGTAGCAGGTGTTGGCCCTGGTGGGTGGTTGGCTCACGGGCCATACCTCCTTTTCCTGGCCTATGGTGGTGCAACTAGAGGGGCCCCCCTCTCAGGGGTGCCTATCGGAGTCAGCTGGGGAGCTGGCTCCCTGGGTATGCAGTAGGCCCCCACACTTTCTGCCCATCCCAGGATTGCTCCCTAGGACCTTGGGCAGGGGGTCGTTACTTGAGGGCCCCCCCACCTCCTGATGACAGCCCTCACCACAATTTTATTTTGCATTTAAGAGACTTTCATTCACAACATTTTAACAACACACATCTATTTAGGATATTGTCTGGGGGAGTGGGGGTAAAGAGAGCAGGGGGGGCTTATTGCTTATTGGGCCTCACCTCGGATGGCTACTCATTTCGCATTTAGACATTGCGGATTCTGGGTGGTTGATGGGGGGGTGCTGGCGCCACCTATCTTCCGGACGGGGTTGGACTGTGCCACACACCCCCTTTGCTACTCCCAGTTTTAATTACAGCTGAGAACAACACGCAACAACACAAAATTTCAGCGGGCGCAGGGAGGATTGGGGTCTTTCTGACACCCCCGTTCTCTGGTTGCCACCCAGAGTCTGGGGCCCGGAGGAAGAGCAGGCCACCTGGTACGGGGTCTTGGCAGGGGTTGTGCAGGGCCTGGGTGGCTTTCTGGGACGGGGGCTGACATTTCTT
>NW_015151781.1:148309-150303 GCF_000732505.1 Cyprinodon variegatus | reverse complement strand
CAGTCATGTTTAACAAAATTCCTTAGCGGAATAACTTACAGAGTTACAGTTTTACAGAAACAGTTCTTCATTAAGAGAAAGACTAAAGTCAATATTTGCATCATGTTCTCCCATTACATCTTTGTAAATAATAAGTGTTCTTAAAAAAGTGACGCCCTTTCTGAGGTGATGTTAAAAAGCTCAGCCAGCCTCCCCACATCAACACGACTCCACAGCATCAGCACCGACATCTGCTCCTAAAGCGGAAAACACTTCTCCCTGCTTCAACCCAGCGTTTAACCTTCAACTCTACATCAAGTAAGTTAATATTTCCTTATTTTTTCATTTTTAAACAAAGTCTGATTTGCTTGATTCTGGAAAAAAATAATAAGCAGATGGTTGATGTGATGTTTCTTTGACTAAATTAAAATAATGTGTTTACATTTCTTTGAAAATAACCTTAAAAAAAATAAAATTCTAAATTGTTTTCAATGTGTTTTTCTTTTGCGGTCACATACAGTACAGAATTATGTTAGATTGTAATAATATATCTTAAAACATTTTAAAGACTTTGTAAATTTTTTAATGTTTTCTATCTGAAAATAAAGCTTTGTGTAAATAAGATGTATTTTCCTGACAGCAATGGAGCATACAGTGATCCAGGTTATCGCCACAATGATGGTTTTCCTAACTCTGAGTTTCAAGCCTGTGTCGTCAGAGGTTAGTATTTATCATTATCAAGCCTTTTATGCTTTAAACCACCTTTTTATGAGCAACATGCACTTCAGAGAAAACATTGTTTGATTTTCTATTCTTTTAATCTCAGCCTTCAAAAATATCCTCTATTCAATTTTACAAACAAAAATTCATGTGAATTTGGTGATTTTAAAACAGACACATTTTTCGTTGACATACAGTTGTGCATTAGGGGTGTGCAAAATAATCGCCATGACGATACATCGCGATTCTAATTCTTGTGATCTACTGCATCGATTCTTGATGGCAAGAATCGATTCTTAACTTCAAAAAATGAACAAATAAAATACATGAATGGTTGGCGCACATCAGCCAAACCAAGTGTAATACAACTTCCAGTCCAGCAGATGTCGCTGCGGATGTGTTGACGCCCGCTGCCTTGTGTCACAAGCATTTCCGGCCGTGGGATACTGCGATGAGTCATATGAAATAAAACATGGAGGACACTATGAAAATTCGCCCCTGTATCGTTTTCTTAAAGTGTTCAGTGAAAATATTGCGATGCATCGCGATGCATCGCAATATTTCAAGTATCGTGATGCATCGTGATAGAATCGCATCATGGCATGTGAATCGTGATATCGAATCGAATCATGACTTCTTTGCCAATAGCCACCTCTATTGTGCATGACTTTTTTGCATACCCTCCCATTAAAGAACCCTCCTTACATACCTACCCTTTACCTCACAGAATATTTGAGCTACAGTTTTCAAACTTTTATATTAAATACCCACATTTGTGTACCACAAATGGCACCAATTCAAACCTCTGCAAGAATTTCACAGACATCAGTTCACGTCAAATACATAGTGGTCCTTTATTACAACCTATCCCGCTACCGGGGTAGGTTGGAACACCTGCTGGGGTAAGTTGTAAGAATTAGACAAAAGAAGCAAAAACAGAGGCTACACCATGCAATATGCTTCAAAAAGAGGTTTACTGAATTAAAAGAACAATACAAGAACAATGTGACCCAAGAGCTGCAGACCATAACTCAAATATACTCTTTTGTGGGTGTGCATGTGTGTAAATTATTCTTCTAGAACAAACTGTCATGCGGGCGGACAGAAGGACCCAGTATTCAAGGAGAGACAGTTAGTAGGAAAGTTCAAAACGTTTATTAAATAAACTAAACAAAAGCGGAGCTGTGGCTTGCGGACACTGCAGGATGGGGAGCGGGGCATCACAGACACTCTGTAGTGGGAGAAACACAGGTATGTGACCACGATCATCTGACAGAAGATTTTCTGAGCTGGTC
>NW_015151781.1:144304-146354 GCF_000732505.1 Cyprinodon variegatus | reverse complement strand
TTCTCTTGAAGAATTGTGAATGTAATAGGAATATACAAATATTATCATTGTTGGTATATTTCTATTATCAACCAGTTAAACATATTATGTTCTTACATATAATGATCTTTTTGCCTTTTTGCTCTGCCATGCTCTGCCCATTGCTCATTAGCTCTTATCACATCCACCTATTCCTGCTATTTAAGCCTCTGGACCCCGGCCCTTTGGTGCCAGATTATCAAACTTCCTAGCGAGACTAACTCTACAGCTCCCTTTGTTTAGTTCTGCTGGTTCTTGATCTGTTTTCTGCCTACGGACTTCTGAGTTTTCTATTGCCCGTTTGCTCTGTTTGCCTGTTCTGTTCTTTCTGGACTTTTACCTGGATTCCATCTTGTGCTGACCTTGGACCTTGGTCTTCTGACCATGGCTTAGATCACCCTTCTGTATCTTTTGGTTCCCGTGCGCGCTCAGGATGCTGAAGAACACTGCTTCTCTTCTCTCCTGGATCTCTGGTGCCGACTCAGTAAAAAGCAAAGGAGTTCCGCTCCTCTGGATAACACTCCTTCTTCTGGGCACAGACTGAACCTCTCCAGGGTGTTGGCTTTCATGCTTATTATCTTTTACGTTTTGAAGTCACTGACCTGAGCCTCTATTCCTGCAAAGTGTCCAATGAGCCCGCTGCTGCAGATGAGCTGCCGCACGCTACGTTAATAAACTCTTTTTTGAATATACCACTGTCTGTCTGGCCAATTCTGGGTCGTAGTGGGGAATAATCCCTTTCTCACTGAGAAGCTCAAACGATCTCTTGGGGAAAGTGAATCCAAACCTCCTGTTTGAACCCCCAGCTCAGTTTGAAGCTCAGTAGATCCTTCCAGGGAGAGAAGGTCAGAGAAAACCAGTTTGCAGGATGACTTCCTGCCGAGAGGCAAACACAAAAACAAAGTTTAACTCAGGTTGACAAAAATTCAGTTTGACTCAGCAAAACTCAGCTTGGCTAGAGTACCCGAAACTGGAAAACACTCTGGTGTCGAGGTAGTGGCAGTCAGCAGCTTAAGAACACTCCGTCTAACGAGGAAACCATCAGCAGGTGTGTGAGGAGGCGGACCAGAACCAGGCGCCTCCTGGTGGAGGAAGGGAGACAAACACAGAAAAACAAACACAAAGACAGGAGTCCTGACACCCAGGGTATTTTTGCATGGAGTTTGCATGATTTCCCTGTGCATGCATGGGTTCTCTCCGGGTACTCCAGCTTCCTCCCACAGTCTAAAAACATGACTGTTAGGTTAAATGGCTTCTCTAAATTCTCCTTAAGTGTGCGTGAATTGTTGTTTGCCCTGTTTGTCTCTGTGTTGCCCTGCAATAGACTGGCGACCTGTCCAGGGTGGACCCCGCATCTAACTAGACAGCTGGAAATAGGCACCAGCACCCATCGCGACCCCAGCAGGGATAAGTGTGATGGGAAATGGGTGGATGGATGGATACTACTGGTAGTTATTCTTTGGGTAATAACCCTTTGTTTTGTTTTTATTCTGGTCATCAAGGCACACTGCCCTGCATATTCTAGATGTTTCTCTGCTTTAACACTTGATTCAGATGATTGCATTACAGCAATACCTGTTAATATGTTATCAATTGATATTAGTTGTTTTGAAAGCTGGGAAACATCTAAGACATGCAAGGCAGTGTGCCTTGAGAACCAGAATTGAAACACTGACACCAAAAAAATAAAGATTATAGAACAATCACTAGCATATATCCTGTTAAGTTTGCTAAATAGAGGATTGCAGTGTGATTGTTGTAGAGTCAGTGACCCAATGCAAGTGAATTTCTATGAATATCGCCAGATGTTCATCAAAAAGATTGAATCCTGCAAGTCAATGGTTGGAACCAGCAGCTGGTTTTCCTCATCCAGAAAGGTTTTAACCAATCTGACTTTTATGATCTGGTTGAATTGTCTCTTTAAAGTGCCTTGATATGATGTGTCTGTGAATTGGCTCTATATAGATGCACTGAATTGCTTTGTTTACCAATACAAGCTTTAATAGAGAGACAGACTTGGACATTTGCCATG
>NW_015151781.1:139243-142582 GCF_000732505.1 Cyprinodon variegatus | reverse complement strand
CTGTAAATAACTTCAAATGCCTTTATTACCATGTGGAATGTAAGCAGGTCTTGTCTGTTTTATTAAATCTGTCATCCAGCATTCTTCAAGGGGAGCCCATCCCAGGATTGGCATGTTTTTAAAAGTATCTGTCGGTTAGTGATATAACAAGATGAACTCACTTTACAGAAAATACAAACTGAAAGATTTCATGTGTTGCTTGTGGTGCATCTACTTTCTGAATTTCACTGTCAGCTTATCCTCTCCTTTTTATAAGTCAACAGGTTTTTCTGAGAGTGTGGCAGGAGGTGAAAGATTATTAAACACTGATAATATAAGGCCAAGGGCCATTTTGATAAAGCAGATAATGAACAGATAGCACATACTTATGCAATTTTTTTCTGTCTAACAAAATGTAATAAAGAGGCATTAAACATTTAACTGGGAAAAGTGGAAAAATATGGGGAAAATGTTGATAACTCACAGTCTATTTTTACTCTTTTTGACAATAAAGAGTTTGAACCTAAAGTATTTTTGTTTTATTTAAAGACGTTTTTACAATATTTCAGTTTTAAAGAGTGTTTTTCCTTCTGACCCTAACTCAAAGATTTATGGGCTAGAAGTAGGGGTGTGGGGAAAAAAATTGATTTTGCCATATATGGGGATTTTCAGGTGCCCGATTTATTTATTTATTAAAAAAAAAAAAAAAAGTTTTACTTGCCACTGAGGTAAATAGTGTTGTTGAGCCCTTTTGCTGTGCAGCGCAGCACTGTACTGACTCAAGCCCCAAACAACCTGATCACTATCTTCTGATGAACATATAGGGCATTTGGCTGGTGATGATTCTCAGTCATTCAGGTCATAATCATTCCTTAAAAAGTTAAAAACAAACCACTGGACTTTGTTTTCCAAGTTGCCATCGCTTCCCATCCAGAAAGCTTTCTCAAATCAAAATGTCTGGAGTGGCGTTGAGTTTCAGGCTTTATGGGGTAGCCTTGTTATGGCTTAGAAAACATGCATGTCAAACTGAAAACAGGTCCACCTCTTTTTGTGAAGAATGCTTCACGACGAAACCACGAGTCTAAAAGTTCCCATTCACGATGCATGTTCTTACACTGTACAGCTCTGTGCTCTGATGCGATCTACCAGCTCACACTGCACGTCCAAAAACCACATATCAAACCCAGCGTAGAGAGATAGCGGAGGTAGCACTCTTCAACCAGGACGAAGAAGAACTCCTTTGTTTGCACAAGCGCAAGTGCGTGAGGTTCTGATAAATAGAACCTAGACGCTCATAAGTCTGCTTCAAAGGCAAACACATTACAAGGGCCGACTGAATTTCAAACATGTTTGATTTTCACCCGATCTTACGATTCCTAATCAGCAGGTGGTCATGAGACGCTGTCCCCATTTTCCTGAGAGTCACAGTGAGGCTGAAATGCGGCCTGATCTAAAAAGTTCTTGCTTGTCTGGAGAAAAGGGCAAAACTCTAAGTGTATGCCCTGCTTAAATAACATTAAGCATTAACTGATTACAGGCCCTTATGTCAAACTACATTGCTGTTTTCCTTTTGGACTTATTTATAATGTTAATTCAACATTGGAAAATAAAAAGAAACTTTCAGGAAATGATCAGTATACCAAAAAGGAGTATATATACAGTATGTGTACTTAGACTTTACCTGGAGGCACTGAGAGGACTAAGGAAGGAGGAGCAGTGTGTGTCTGTGTGGTGAGGGCACTAATTTGTACCGTGTCTCTGCTATGTATTCATATCATTTACACATGCATGAGCGTGAAGGTGAGCACACGGAAGGAGGATCTCACGCCAATGCCACCCTGTATGGCCAGGAAAACCTTGGGCTGCTGCTCATGTTGCACATATCAGAAACTGCCACTGCACTCAAAAAAGGAAGGGTTCTCCATTTCTTGGTGCCTATGCTCTGTGGCTGATGTTTTGGTCATTTTTCAGTGTTCTTGGTAGCATTAGACTGACTACAGCCCACACAAGTGGCTCAGGTAGTACAGCTCATCCAGGATGGCACCTCAGTGCAAGTTGTGGCATGAGGTTTTGATGTGTCTGTCAGTGTTGAGTCCAGAGGCTGGAGGGGTTACCAGGAGACAGGTTAGTACCCCAGGAAACATGAAGGAGGCTATAGGAGGGCAACAACCAGCAGCAGGATGACTATCTCTACCCTTGTGCAAGGAGGAACAGGAGGAGCACTGCCAGAGCCCTGCAAAATGACCTCCAGCAGGCCACAGATGTGCATGTGTGCATGAGGATGGTATGAGGACCCAACATCCACAGATGGGGGTTGTGCTTACAGCCTAAAACCGTGCAGGACACTTGGCATTTTCCAGAGAACACCAGGATTGGCGAATTCACTACTGCGTTCTTCACAGGTTACTGAACAGATTTGACAGACGTGACAGAGTCTGGGGACACCATGGAAGCGCTCCACTGCCTGCAACATCCTTCAGCATGACCGGTTCGGCAATGCTTCAGTCAGGGTGGCATTTTTTGGTGGGCCGCACAGCCCTCCAAAGGTGGATGACAAACAGGCTGGTACAGAGATAAGATCCTCAGACTCCTTCTGAGACCATATTTTGGTGCAGTTGGCCTGGGTTCCTCCTAAAGCAGGACAATGCTAGACCTCACTTAGTTGGAGTGTGTCAGCAATTCCTGCAAGATGAAGACATTGAAGCTGTGGACAGACCCGACCCTTCCTTAGACCTGAATCAGACTGAGCACATCTGGGATATCGTCTCGATTCACTCACCCAACATCATGTTGCACAAGTCAGTCCAGGAGTTTGCAAATACTTTAATACAGGTCTGGGAGGAGATCCCCAAGACCATCCACCACCTCATCAGGAGCATGCCCAGGCAATGAAAGGAGAACATACAAGCACATGGAGGCCACATACAATACTGAACCTTCTCTTGACCTGTTTAAGAACTTTACAAAGTTGGATCATCCTGTAGTCTGTTTCTCCACTTTATTTTGTGTGCGACTCCAAATCCAGACATCCCTTGGTCAAGAAATTTTATTTCCATCATGATTTTATACACATTTAACTTCAACTTTTGTACATATTCAATGAGAATATTTCATTCATTCAGATCTAGGATGTTTTAAGCGTTCCCTTTATTTTTTAAGCAGTGCACTTTGGTTCAGAAGTTCCCACACCGTTCTACGGATGGGACGTCAATAAAGTCAAGGTTAAATGGGTTTAATCTAGGAAACGTCTGGAATATATATTAGGAATGTTTGTTGTGGATGCTCAGAAGTGACCAGCATCCCGCTCAGCTCTGATACCAATGGCATCTCATGTAGGGGGACTAAAGTAAGAAAAAAAAG
>NW_015151781.1:135323-136587 GCF_000732505.1 Cyprinodon variegatus | reverse complement strand
TATATATATATATATAAAAAAACTGACATGAAAATACATACACACAAAGTCAAACAAACTCACTGAGGAGGAAGGAAAATGCAGAGAAGCTAAAAACTAATCAGTGGATAAGTTCCTGTCCTCGTTAAGAGATGTCCGTCGAGCTGTCGTCTCTGAGAACATTAGTCCATGCTCCCGTCTCACTGTGAAGACGAGCAGAAACACCATCCTACAGCTAGATATTCCTGTTACAGTAATACTGGACAACTAAACAAAAACTAAAAAAACAAAGGAAATCTTCAGGGACAACATGACAGTAAGGTGTGCGCACCATGCTTGTGATTTCGTGTGCACGTTTGTGTTTCTATCTACATGGTGAGTGTTAAAACAGGAGTCCAGGCTCCTTCTGCAAACAGGGTGCGGCTCCGGTTTACGAGTCGTCGTCGCCGTTGACACTGTCACCGTCGTCTTCATCTCCTTCCACGTGCTCTCCTTCCTCCTCTTCCTCTTCTTCCTCCTCCCTCTCCTGACTCTTTACCTGAACAGTCAAACAGAGCAATGAGCAGAACTGCAATGTTGAAGCTACTGAAAAAGGACATTCGTACCCTTTTTAAAGACATTTTAAATAACAAGCAATGAAATAAACTGCTTCCTTTATTTAACATTTTCTGTTTTAGGTCATTTATGATCGCTAATATTCACACCAGAACAGCAGTAAGCAACACACCCAGCAGGGAAGCTAAGACCTCCCTCTCAGATGGGATATTTATTTCCTCCAGTATGAAGAAGTCACAGTAAAAAAAGTCAGTTTTTCCTTTATGGTTGGCGATTTACATTTTTATAAATCTAGTCAGATTTTGTGCTCAGGTTGTATTATAACCAGCACACTGATGTCTAGCTTGAAATTGTGGCTAACGTAAGAAAATAGAAAGTAATTCCCAGTGAAATGTAGTAATTGATTATTATGTGGATGATGCTGTTGTTTTGCTCTTTATGTTGTATTTCTCATTTGAAAAAGTCATGTTCTAAAATATGTCGCATGTTATATTAGGAGGAAAAAAGCAACTCAAAAATTTGTCCCATGTATGTGTGTGTATATATATATATATATATATATATATGAATGACTCGGCACAGTATGCCGCGGCCGGAAATGCTTGTGACACAAGGCAGCGTGCGTCAACACATTTGCAGCGACATCTACTGGACTGGAAGTTGTATTGCACTTGTTTTTGGCTGATGTTCGCCAACCATTCATGCAATTTTATTTATTCATTTTTTTTAA
>NW_015151781.1:128692-133627 GCF_000732505.1 Cyprinodon variegatus | reverse complement strand
AACAATCTGCTGTTGAACAAAGCCAGGCAGAAATTGGTCCATTCCTCTCACCTCTTCTTCCTCCAGCAGGTCTCCCTCCTCTTCTTCCTCCTCCTCCTCCTCGTCATCATCGTCTTCCTCTTCGTCCGAGTTGTTCATGTCGTGGCTCTCCCTGTCCCTCTTGATTCCATCGTTCTTCTTACTGCTGGAGTGTGGGGGTGAGGTCACCTCTCCTGGCTCTGGCTTTATGCTCTTTGCTATTTACAGACATTAAAAAGTGCCTTTGTTAAAACCCATCATAGAACTATTGAACATAGAGCATCAGAAGCGTGATCCTCGTACCAGACTTCTTGCTGTGGTCCTTCTCCATTCGCTCCAGGCTTTCCAGCAGGTCGTCCACTTTGCTTTTAATCTGCGACAGCTCCCGCTTGATGGTTTGCAGCTCATCCATTCTCACTGCAGGGAAAGATGTGAGAGATTTGACGCTTTGCTACCAGATTTGCTTCATACCACTGCCGTCTCATCAAGCTCCACTCTGTTAGTTACCTTTTTACAATGCAAGGTGATAACATTGTGAGCTGTACATTATATAGGGCTAAAATCCTCATGTGTGCAAAAATGCAATTGCAAATGACTGAGACTCAGTTGGATAATATGTCTTTGAGTGCCGTGAATTCACACTCTGCATACCTTTGGTTAGCTGGATGAAGGCCAGGGAAAAAAAAATATTTTGTGTTAAAGATGCAAGTACTAACAGAATATGCTGCAGATGCTGATGGTTGGGTGGGGAATGAATCTGGAATATTTTTAACATTAGTTTTACAGGAACATGTTTCTCTGATATGGTTTGAACACATTTTTTTCATCCGTGTATCAGAAAACACACCTGATGTGACCGATTTAAATTCTTAAAGAGGTTTTTTTTCAACGTCAGGGAGATGAAATGAGCAACAGTTTACAAAAAACAGCCTGAAGATCCTGGAAACATAAATATGCTTTACCTCAGAGGATTGCTGAGCTTTTACTTGAATAAACCATTAAAGGTAATGTTTGTTCCTGCAACAGTTTCTATTCTCAGTAATCCAGGTGTTCACTATCCTAAGAATGCTTTAAAGAAGTATAAACGGAGGTATGGGCATTATAAAACTCAACACAGGGAAATATTTGATACTGAGGCTCAGCAAAAGGCTTTTTTATTTTTATCAGACACAATCAATTTTGCATTGGGGCCAAAAAGTATTCAGTCAGCCAGTGATTGTACAAGTTCTCCTACTGGTAATAATGAGAGAGGTCTAATTTCCATCATAGGTAAACTTCAGGTATGAGAGACGAAATGAGGAAGAAAAATATCCAGGAAATCACATTGTAGAATTTTTAAAGAAGTAATCTGTAAATTATAGCAGTAAATAAGTATTTGGTCACCCACAAGTCAGCAAGATATCTGGCTCTCACAGACCTGTAACTTCTTCTTTAAGAGGCTCTTCTGTCCTCCACTCGTTACCTGTATTATTTGCACCTGTTTGAACCCATTATCTGTATAAAAGACACCTGTCCGCAGCCTCAAACAGTCACACTCCAAACTCAGCCATGCCAAAGGCCGAAGAGCTGGTGAAGGACACCAGGGAGAAAATTGCAGAGCTGCACCAGGCTGGGAAAGGTGAATCTACAAAAGGCAAGCAGCTTGGTGTGAAAAAGCAGCTGTGGGAGCAACTGTAAGAAAATGGAAGACTTACAAGACCACTGATCCCCTCCATCTGGGGCTCCAAGCAAGATCTCATCCCATGGGGTCAAAATGATCATGAGAACGGTGAGCTAAAATCCCAGAACTACACGGAGGGATCTGATGCAGAGAGCTGGGAACAAAGTAACAAAGGCTACCATAATAAGTAACACATGACGCTGAGAGGGGCCTGCGGGGCCAGACATGTCCCCCTGATCGGGCCAGAACGTGTCCAGGCCTGCCCAAAGTTTGCCAGAGAGCATATGGAAGATCCAGAAGAGGATTGGCAGAATGCCATGTGGTCAGATGAAACCAGAATAGAACTTTTTGGTAAAAACCCAAGTCACACCACAGCTACTGTGAAACATTGGGGAGGAACATCATGCTTTGGGTCTGTGTTCTGCAAAGGGGACAGGGTAACTGATCTGACCTTAAAGATGAAACGTGGTTGGATCTTCCAACATCGTAATGGGATCCCAAACACACCGTCCGGGCAACGAAGGAGTGGCTCCATAAAAAGCATTTCAAGGTCCAGGAGCGGCCTAGCCAGTCTCCAGACCACAACCCCATAGAAAATGTATGGAGGGAGTTGAAAGTCTGTGTTACCAAGCAACAGCTCCGAAACATCGCTGCTTTAGAGGAAATCTGCATGGAGGAATGAGCCAAAATACCAGCTACAGTGTGTGCAAACCCTGTGAAGACTTACAGGAAACGTTTGACCTCTGTCATTGCCAAGAACTGTTCTGTTACAAAGTATTGAGTTGAACTTTATTTATTGACCAAATACTTAATTTCCACAATAATTTACAAATAAATGCTTTCAAAATCCTACAATGGGATTTCCTGGATTTTTTTTTCTTCCTCATTTCGTCTCTCATAGTTGAAGTGTACCTATGATGATAATTACAGACCCCTCCCATTATTCTAGGTAGGAGAATTTGCACAATCAGTGGCTGATTAAATATTTTTAGGCCCCACTATAAAAATAATTGAGGTTAGGATCATATCATTTTCCTTCTGTCAGCCTGAATTTGCAAATGATCTGCACCTTAACTTACCCAGGTTTGCTATCATGAAAACGAGTTAGAAATGACAAGAAAAGGCTTTAGGCAACTTGACAGAAAACTGTCAACAGGCCCTGATTTAGTAAACAATGAAAATGTCACACAATGTTTGAAGCTAATGGTTTTGAACAATGAGCCTGTTGGTCATTTTGGAACAAGGAACAAGGCTGGCGTCGCTCTATAAGGAGGCCTAGGAGGAAATAGTTCATCTCCCCAGGGCTGCAACTAACTGACATAAAAAATAAATAATTGCACAGTGTACGCCCGGCTTTAGATGAAACACACCGAGGTGTTGTGTCCTAATGCAACAGAAAGGTGAGCCTGTCTATTATTGCAATGCTGTGGCCTATAAGGAGAACACTGACTGGTTCTGGACGATGAAGTCCTCTGGCCGCTCTTGGATGAGGAGGAGAAGCTGCTCTTGGTTCGCCGGCTGCTTCCTCCGCTCAGGCTGACCCGTGGGCGTTTGGACGGGATCACGGCCCGTGACAGAGGGGGCGGGGCGGGGACGCGAGACGGGTACGAGTACATTCTGGAAAGAAATAAAACGAAAAAGATAAAACAGAACCATCAACCAGCTGCTAAATGAACACAAAGTTTTCTTTTTCACAGAATGGAGCATATGCAGTGTAAACAAACGGAAGGAGTGAGGACAGGTGTCAGACAGACAGAAAGCAGCTTTCACTCACCTGTCATAGTAATCTCTTTGAAAATCATAGTCGAGGTCAAACGACGAGCTGCTGCTAAACAGAAGATAAACAAAGGCAGTGAAAATATGAAATCCAGTCAGTAGTGTTACATTCACTGAATGTTTACTGAGGGCATGTAAGCCTCTCTAAAAACACATTCTGAACCGGTTATTTATCTTTGCATCAGTCTACGACGCGCCGACGCCTACCTGTACATGTCCCCAGCAGAGCGCTTGGAGGTTTTTGACCTGTGTGGTTTGGGTTCTCCAGCGAGGTTGCAGTCTGAGACGAGAACAAACACAACATGCTTGTTAACTGCCTGATAATAAACTGTTTCAGACAAAACAGGAACACCGAGTTAAACACAGCTGCACTTTTAGATGACACCATTTTAATTCAAGTTGTTGTTTGGCTGTCTTAGTCTTAAGATCTGCACTGTTTTTACTTCTATCTAATTTGCATTAATACTGACAGATTTAGAGAAGAACACTCTGTAAGCATGATGCGGCCACCACCATGCTTCACCATGGGGATGGAGCATTTGTACAACACATTTCAATAGCAATACAGTTCAAAGTGCTGTAAATTACAGAGGCATAAAGGCAACAAATAATTAGAATAAAAATTATTTAAGATTATATATACGGCTGAAACAATAAGATTGTGATTAATCGATTATTGAAATAATCGTCAACTAATTTAGTAATTGATTAATAGTTAAAGTTAAAGTAGAGAGACTGTAAAACATGCCTTTTGCTGACAGAGAGACCAACTTAAGGGCATCAATTATACATTAAATATCCATCCATTTTCCGTCATGCTATCCCAGCTGGGGTCACGAGGGGTGCTGGTGTTCATCTCCAGCTGTCTATGGGTGAGAGGCGGGGTCCACCCTGGACAGTAGGGCAGGGTATTTTGGCCAAAGTCCTGAATCGATTCGATTTTCATTCATACAGTTCTAAATCGATTAATTTCAATTCGATCCGTTTTTACAATAATGAAAATGGTTCAACTGTGTTTCAAAATACTCATGTATTTTATTTTTTCCTGTCATATTAAACACAAAGTGCAAACCTGTAAATCAGACATGTGAACAAAAATGTCTGAAAAGTGAAAAAGTGAAGCCTCACTGGAGCAAACAGACGTGCCCCAGCAGACATGGATGAGCTGCATTATCTCCGTTGCACAAACCATATTTGCAGCGTTGTCTGTAACAACTACAGGGTGTTTGCTGGTCAGTCCCTATTTGTTAATGTCGGCTATATTTGCAGCTGTCAGGCTTGAAGTAATCTTGAGATGCGAGGCGCCACTCATTATCAATGCAGTGGGAAGTCACCTTTATGTCACATATCCAGCAAATTATCTTTAGCTGTTTTAAATCCAAAATGGTTCCAGACATCAGACTTCAGTGGGGCCGCTTGCTGAGCGCTGTGTTACATTTGCACACGCCTGCTCATTTGAACGTGAACGTCACACGAGTCAC
>NW_015151781.1:117904-128099 GCF_000732505.1 Cyprinodon variegatus | reverse complement strand
TTATTTACTACTCTTAACTCAAAATGGGTAAAACCATGTAAAAAGGACTATAAAAACAAGAGTAAAAAAGTTTATTCTGGATCAAGTGGTTACAGGACAGAGAAAATGCTTGGAGCTTGCACAGCTGTGGGCTCAAAAATCAGGTCCGGCAAAGATTGAGCCCCGAACAAGGTCATCTCCTCCTTCTTACAGCTCATGAGTCTATGTGTTGCATCAGGTGGATGCTTAGCTGTCCGTATCAGAAACTGACACGCCATCAATGCTCTGACCTAGATGCATCTTGCCTCTATGCCTCAGGATTACAGATAGCTTCCCTCTATCAGTCCGGCTCCAAGATGTGCCCATATCCTGTGTATCTTTAAAAGACAAGAAGGATGTCCTATTTAGATGACCTCCTTACACACAGTGACATCCACAATGTGAAGGAAGGCCTTCTACTCTATCTGGCTAATAAAGTAACAATGCACATGATGTATAAAGAATGAACCAAATGAACCAGAAGGGAAGTCCCGAGGCGCAACTGCCTTCAAGGGGACAGAACTTCCTCATTTAACACATTAGTACCCAGAGAGAACCCACGCATGCTCAGGGAGACATGTTAACTCCACGCAGAAAGACCCTGGGCTGGGAATCGAACCCACAGCCTACTTGCTGCATGTCAGCAGTGCTACAAATTGCTCCACCGAACATTTTTAATAAAAAACAAAACAAAAAAAAAAAAAACAGGCAGATTTTAATTAAATAATTACAAGAAATACGTTAACATCTTGCAATTAAGATTTAAAAAAAAAAAAAAAACCTCTGTCAGTTTGCTCTAACCAGAACTCCTCAACTGGAAAAGTTTTAGTTTCACCTCGTTTAAGTTCGTTAAATCTATTTTAACCCTTTATAGCAGCGGTCCCCAACCATTTTTGCACCACGGACCGTTATATGTCAGACAATATTTTCACGGACCGGCCGGGGGGGAGGGGCTGGGTTACGATCAAGTAAAATGACAAACAGCATAAAAATAAAACAACAAGCCGGTCCCATCTAGGCTTAATCGGAGAAAATGACACACGGAGTGTGCTCCTGATGTCCAGTCTGCTCCGTAGCTTTGTTTTGGTCGCTGTAACCGCAGAAAATCCCGCTTCACAAAGATAGGATGTTATAGATAGGATGAGTCTTGAACTGAATTAACCTGTGTCAAGAGGCACAGATGCACCGACTGATCTAATTGAGAGAGAATACCGCAATTTTTTATATTTTTCAAAATAAAACATCACTCAGACTCAGATCGTCGATAAATTATAAATATATATACTTTTTTCTGCGCTGCCCCGTACCAAATGACCCAGTGGTTGGGGACCACTGCTTTATAGGACACTCAGTGTAATACTTTAAAAATCCACATTTTCAAGCCAACAGTGTTATTGGTCTCCAGGACAAAACCTTATTACCTTTGTAACATTTAAAAAATACGGATATTTGGATGGCAAAACTTAATCTCAACATAATAACAAGAAACGCCAACTTGCCCGAAGATATTGAGAAAATGACCAAAGTGCTTCAATAAGAAATTTATGAAAAACACTGAAGGGTGAAAGAAACACATTTTTTGGTACAACAAAACCTTAGAGGCATTAATGCTGATACTGGCACTTACATTTTCTAGTTTATAAATCTAAATCTAATTGTTAACTAGGCTTATTAACTTTTTTACTTTTCAATTAGCTTTTTACCTTTTTTCCAACTTAATTTCCAGTAGGTAATATATCATCCAAGGCTCATCTAATTGGTTGAATTCCAAAATAAGATGTACAGCCTTGTAGCAGCATCTTAGCTAAATGGCTGGATATAGATGTTGTGCTTCTAGACGTCACTGAGGGACGGGGGGGAACTCTATTTGTAAGAGGAATGCAAGTGATAAAAAATGCTAACTTGCCCTATAAAGGATTAAGGAACCTTTTTCTATGCGATTATCAATCTATTAAAAATCAGCTGATTAATCTACTTGATTACATTTGCTTCAACTGAAAACCTAACTAATGTTTGGATAGAGCTGTCAAAGGCGGCTCTGAACTTATGTTGCTTTTAATCTGGATTCAAAGAAGCTGAGGGTTTCAGCATGTCTCGTTTGTTCCAGATTAGTGGAGCATAAATATCTTTGGTCTCATGGGGTCAGAACGTCTCACATGTTTGCCAGGTTTCCTACTTTGCTAAAGGACCTAAAATGACATTTCATCCTGACAGCACCTCTGACTGGCTGCCCTGTTGGTTGTGAATCATGAACCTAGGAGGCTTTTAAAGAACAGCTGATCCCTGCAAAGGTGGAATATGGTTAGATAAATGACCTTCATTTGCTTGCACTATAATTTATCCATGGTTATCAAAACATAAACAGCTGAAAAGCATGCCATGCAATGACTCTGCGCTGTTACATAAAGTTTCTACTATATGAGGAAGTTATTAATCAAAACACTAAACAAAAAATATTCAAAGGCTGTGAAAACATTCGCACGGCTAAGTTTCCGAGAGGTGAGTCAATTAAATATGTGGAAAAACGATAAGAGGACTAGATGTCCTGGAACGACAGCTGCACACAAACTAGTTTTTCCTGTTCTCCTAGATTTCAGCGAACTTGCTCTAAAGCACCTGGTAAAACTTGATAAAGGCAACATTATAATGGTATCTATGGTCCTGCATGTAGGCAGATCTAAAGATTTACTTTCAAGGTTTCAGACACAAATCAATAACAAACTCCATCTAATCATTGTGATGTTGATGCCAACTTTTACTCTTCAGGTTTGATGCGACGGGAAGATTTTCTGCAAACTACAGAAAACGTTTGTTTCACCTTCCATTTGTCTCAATGTGACTTTTACCATCTCACTAGTGGTTTGTAGAAGGAAATTTAAAAATCTGATCTTAACTTTCAAAACCAATGTCAACTGAGTCTATCAATATATCACCAGTTCTTAAATCTCATTTTAGAGGCATTTCATAAAATAAAAAAAGATAAACAGCTTTAACTTAAAATCAAAGGCATCAGTAATTTGTATAGATTTTAAAAACATATGAAAGTGGTTGAAGTTACTTGATGTAACCAGTTTTTTTTAAGGGTCAAACAGTTTGCAGCACATCCAGGTGCTGCATTCAAGTCCAACTATTAAAGTCAAGCAACTGCTTCCTTGTCAAAGAACTTTTAAAAACTAGTCAATAGAAGAACTGACAGATGATGAATCCTGGAGCTCAGTTTGTTTCTATTTTTTAGTTAAGTCCCTGTTTTCCAGCCACCTGAGCAGCAGCGCACAGGGCAGGAGGACGAAGCTGCTTTATGCTCCAAACAAGCAGAGAAAACCTCAATCCCTCCCACATTTTCAGAAGGGCTGAACGATTTCGCCAAAAATCCAAATTGTGATTATTTGACCAAACCCGACCCAGCCTGATTTAAAACATTTATAAATAACCGCATGTTGTCTGACAACAGTGTTTAATTTCACTTGCGCTGCTTCTCCTGTTAATACGGTAAAGCTCTCCAGAGCGTCCAGCACCAGGCTGCATGTGATCTAAATCAGCCAATGAGCTGCTGTCAGTCTGGGTTGCTGCTGCTGCTACTTTTAGACACAGCAGGCAAACCTGTGGCAAGCCGCGTGATGGGAAAGAAGGAGAAGATGATGAGAAAAAGAGAGCAGAGAAAGTGTGGACTGCTGGAAGAACTGCGGTGAACTGGTGAAAGAAAAGTGAAATGGTGCTCAAAGATGATCCTGAACATTTAGAGGATGTTTGGCTCAACCTGCTGCTGTGAAGCAGGATTCTCCACCATGAACAGAATCAAAAATAAATATGGATCCAGGCTCAAAATGAGCACCTTGATCTGTGCTTTAGAATGGCTTTGTCTCCATTCAAACCAGGTTTAAAGCCTTGCAGGGCAGCATAAAGCCCACTGTGAACATTAAGACAGAAAAAAGAAGAAAACGGTCAGTTCAGGTGTTTTATAAATAAAACATGAGAATCAGGAAATTGTCTTTATACCAAACTGAACGATTGTTGTTCTCTAACTTTGAAAACATTTTAGATTTTAAATTTGGAAAAATGTTTTTTTTTTTTTTTATGTATAGCATGGAGGCATAAACATTTAATTTTATTTCAGTGTTAAATTCTGGATTAATTAACACCTTATAATAAAAATGTCTCCGGACCTTTACTGGTACTTCACTTTACTCAGACCCCGCTGATTTTAAATTGGTAACCCCTGATCTACATTGAGCACAAGCTTGTGAATGTTTCAGTTTTTTCATCATTTTAAAAGCTGGCTTGTCCAAAGTCCATTGCTGCGGGACTTTACTGTAACCTTTTTGTGAAAAAAAAAAAATGCTTACTGCTACTTCGATGCAAAAATCTGTGTGTCAGCCGGAAGCTCTCGATTTTTTTTTTATGGCAGCAAACGCATTTTAATACAAAATGTTAAATGTAGCATGAACAAAATTGAGCGCTTCTGCGATGTGAAAATTGCGTTTTGTTAAACTGCGATATTTTCAAATGCAATTAATTTTCCCGCCCTAATTTTCAGCATGGCAGAAAGTTTTCCATTTTAAAACCAAAACTATTTGATTTCAGTAGTTTCATTAATCTTGATTCCTCTTAACTGATAAATGACTAAAGTTTTAAGTACAAAGGGAAAAGTTCATGCTTTTAACGCACATAATAAACCAACCATTCTATGAAAAGGATTTCCCTTTTAATTGGTTTTTAGGCGTCCTCACCAAGCACTTGTCCGACGATCATCCTCCCGTCCTCCCCTGTGACGGCAGCCCGAGCGTTCCTTTCATTGGAGTACTGGACGAAGGCGTAGCCCTTGTGGACAGAGCAGCCCACGATCTTCCCGTACTTGGAGAAGATGGCCTCGACGTCCGCCTTGGTGACCAGCAGGGTGTTGAGGTTGCCGATGAAGACCCGGGAGTTGAGGGAGCGCGGGTCGGTTTTGTTGGTGACGTTGCTGCTGGCCATTAGGCTGGAGGTGGAGGATGAGCGTCTGGCAGAAAACGAGAGAGACAAACACACAACGGATACGTAGCTTTGAGATTTTAAGGAAGATTGCAAGAGATTTACCCCTCTGAGTATTAAGACTTTGGTTTTCTGTAGATTCAGAATCAAAAAGGGGATAAAAGTAGTGATGAAAACACGTTCTAATTATGGACACAAACATGCATCAGTCAGACCATTTTAAAACAATTGGCTCTTATCTACCATTGAAAAGGTCAATTTTTCTCTTCCACTATGCATCAAGTACATCATGAATAAATAGCTGCAATTTAAAGTATATTTAAAACTAGTTAAGCTTTAGGCAGCTGTTCTTTAATCATGTTTTTATGCATCGCTCCAAAGCGATACCTCAATGCATGAAGCTGCAGCATATTTTATGAAACTTTGCAATACAGTCCCTAAATATTTTAGAAAAATCGGTCTTAGGAGGTCAGAGCTAAAATAAAATCTATATGACAGGTCAATCTATGTGCAGCAGCTCTAAATCTATTAAAACAAGTTATTTTCCTCGCACGCTAAAAAAACCCCACCTGTAAATATTATGAAACAAATTTCCTGGTTGTGTTGAGATACACAATCAGGCCTTTGAAAAGGAAATTCAATCCATAGGAAAGCGTGATGAACCCAGAGATAAAAATAGAGCATGCAAATGGTAACCAGAAATAAAGAGCTTTTAGAGAATTGAGCTTAATACAAATGAGCACGTTAGGCCAGTGTTTCATTTTAACCCCGTAAAGTGAGACACAGAGTGAGACTATAAACACTTCCTCTACACACATTCACTTATGCACAATCCAAATGCTTCATGTTCCCCTAACCAAACCAAACACATCACAGTGCAGATCCTCACTGAGGGAAAGAGTTTGTAATCTAAGAGCCACTCCCCGGTAAAATGAGACGGCAGACATGTAATGCAGACGCAAACACAGACATTTGGGGAACTTTGAATGTTTCAGGTCAGAAAATCCTCTATAATCAAGCTAAAGGCTGAAAAGAAGGAAATGCATTTCTGCATTTTAACTTCATATGAATATATTTAATGATGTGTAGGATATTCTGCTAAGTATTGAAAAGAGAGCTGCAGTCTATATCCTGACTAATAAAAACTATTCAGAACCATCGTCTTGTTTAAAGTCAGATTTTTCCTGTAAAGAGGGGAGAATCTGGAGATATTCACATGAAAACATCAATGTATGGACAGTATGTCTGCCCCCTCCTGCTGACAGGAAGGGAGGGGGGGCTTTATTCAACATTCATCACTCACTCCATAGCGTCTGTGTGCGGGGCTCTCGTCTGCCTGATGTTTGACACTGTGGGCTGGGCTGTTTGGGCTGGGGTCTCGACCTTCACCTTCGCCCCCTTTGCAGATTTTTACTGAGGCGACAAAAAACACATCCTCAGTCAAGCTGGGCAGGGTTATGGTTCACCAAATCTTACCTGGGCTGGATGGAGTGCGTGCAGGAACAACGCTCCAGAACCGAAACCAAAAAAATAAATAAACAGAAGCTAGAGCTAATCAACTAACTACAGCTAGGCATTACTGACATAAAAGGTTAAGAAATCAATCAAACTCCTGAATAGCTGAACTTATGTCAGACCAGCTGTTTATGATAGCTTTATTTTTGCATTTTAATAAATAAAAAATGCTGTGTTTAAGCTCCACAAACAGGATTATCAAGTGTAATTCAAAGTTTAAATATCAAAAATGGGAAACTGTGGCAATAATTAATCCATGAGTGAAAGTTTAACATGGAAACAGCTCACTAAAGCATGACCTCCCAACATATGCAGGTAAACTACCACTTAAATCAGCTGTTAGGGGGAGAAAGGGATTTTACTTTTAACTAATATGAAAAAAGCAACAAATTTTGACACAGCAAAGCATTCATGTTAGTGGAATCTCAGTTAATATGTCAAATTTCAGCCTTTGCACAAAGGTTGAGAACCAATTTCATAAATCCTCTTAACCATTTCCCTCCATTGGGGAATTGCTTTCTGTATACATACACGTATATTTATATGAATAATCATAAATGCAGTAAGAGACATGGTTGAAATCTATCAGGGACTGATATATACATATATATAGCCATAAAGTAGGCGTGGGTATGTACCTGAGGCTCATGGGTGAATGTAGAGAAGCATAATAACAGCCAAAAGAAGACACTTTGCGTACAAGATGTTTAATTAAATGTGTATTTATCATGTTATGTGATGAAACTTGCAATCCAAAGCTTTAAAAACCATCATGCGAGGGAAAAACTCCGTTAAAAAAAGAAAAAAAAGTAAAAAAAAAAAAAATTGAGGAAAACAAAACATCCCGACGCACGATTGAGGAAAGTTGTTAAAAATTACTCAAATGAATCATCAACACACCCTTCTGCACGCCAACAGCGCCCTCCTCTGGGCTTAAGTGTGAATGACAGGGCCTGCGCTATCATTGTAGCGCTCCATGTAGGCTAGCACTGCTAGCTAGCCCTTCCCATTCCATTGCATTGCATTGCCTAACAACTAAAAAAAAATGTGTATATACGAAAAATTAAATATCAATCTAACCAGTTCTTGTGTAAAAATAAAAACCTGTAAAAATCTGAATTTAAAGTCAACAATAAGGAATCGTGGATTAAAATGATGTTGCATCTGACGCTGTTAGCTGAAGCTAACATTAGCTGTCCGACTGTGAAAAGCGAGCCAAAAACAAATCAGTCCCATCAAAGAAAAATATCCATTTAAACGCTATAAAACTTATATCTAGCCAGACATGGAAAAAATGGGTCAAAGTGTAACTAAAATGCTTCCAACACGTCGAGGTTCTTTAAAAAATAATCTGCATTTTTGTTTGTCTTTGAGGGGGCCGAGCGCTTCCACGTTAGCTAAGCCAGCTAACCCTGCTAGCCAGCACATTCTGTCCACTCGCAAAATGGAAAATCACCGTGGAAAAATCCAAAAAGAAAAGAAAAAGGAGGGAAAAATGAAAAAAAAAATGTCTGGGGACAAAATACTCACCACGACCTTTACGAGCAAAATGTCTTGTTTTATCGTAAAATCTGTCAAATTGCAATTTAGGTCGTCCTTTTTTGGTGCACAACCGATTCGCCCCCTTTGAGCAGCGAGCTAACGCAACAGGCGGTGGCGCAGTGGTGAGCAGCAACGTTGGTTTTGTATTAGTGCGCTGCCCGGAGGGGCGGTATCTTTCAGAACAGACAGACACAGACCACCCGTTACCACCAGGTTTGCAAAACACAGTAGGTTATGTATAATTTACTAATTATAAGAAAATAATAATTTATCAAGCAGATTATATGGTCATCGTTTGTCTTATTAGGGCAACTTTTAGTCAAACTTGACCTGCTTTGTTAATTTCAGAATCACTTTTTTACTACATGTTTGTGATCATCTCTGGTTTAGAATGTAAACTTGTCTCCAGATTTAATCCAAATAAATGTTGGTTTAAAATGAAGCTGCAGCTTTTTTCCATGGAAACATCTCCTTTTAATTATTCCATCCAATGTTTACAATGCTTTAGCACCTGTAGGACTGAAAAAGGACCCCAGACCATGACACTTCCACCGACAGTTTACATGTTACTGTTAAGCCTCCCCATAAGTGATGCATGACAGCTCAACCTTGGTTTTATCTGACCACATCTTTATCCATGTGAGCAAACTGAGCTGAAAATATCCAATACCTTCTTGTCCAGCATCTTTGAACACCGTGTTGATGTTACAATGCTGTTTGCAACAATGTGGAGAGGCGTGCTGTTGCTGCATCAGTCAATTTTTTAGCTTGCAAGGAATCTTCATTATTCAGTATAATAGAAATAATTGCAATTAAACTAGAAAAGCTCTAGGAGGGCGCAGCCTGCGGCAAGCAGCAAAAATTTGCCCAATATTAGTGACTTTCACCTATGGATAAAACGTGCACATGATCTAGATAATTACCAAATGTAAATGAATTTTTTCTTAGCATGAGGTATACCTCTGATAAAACAAATCAGTAATATCTGTCCTTAAAATCTAATGTTATGTCAGACAGACACACACACACACACTCTCTCTCCTTAAAACATAGCCTCGTTATAAACCCGGTCATATTTATAAATATTTTCTATTTGAAGAATCTAGATACCTTGCCATGTTGCACACAGCCAGCAGATGGCAGTGTTGTCTCAAAATAATTCATTCCATTAATAGGAAAAAAAAAGATTTAACGTAAGGGAAGTTTAACACTCAGTAGGAAATGCAAACATTATTTTTATGAGCACTATTTTCTATTATTTGATGTTATAAATGCAAGAACGACGCCTCCTTTGATGTTGCTGGCGGGATACCTTTAATGTCATAGAACAAATCTTAAATAGTTTTTAATTATATCCAAATCCATCAATGTTTAAAGAAAATACACAGATGACATTTAAATACAGGCATAAAAATAAAGCAAAATGCATATATATTTTATTGTGGTTTAAAAAAACAATTTTATTCAAACCTTTTGGACCTGATTAAACATTTACTGAGCAGTTTATTGAGTTCACTTGTGAAATAGCAAACAGCGAATGAGCCGGTGGCATTGTATTAAAATACTGCATTTAGATGGCGAATACGACTATTTGAATATGAAACTGAGCAGCAAAAGGGGGACAAAATTTGTTTCAAATGACCTTGAGTGTACCATCCTTGTTCTTGTTTTCCCTTCAGTCATTCTTTCTACATACTGTTGTTTGAATAGTTGATTAAGATGTGAGCAATGGGAAATCAAAGTCCTGTTCCTTGTTTGTGCACACAAAGCAGGAGCTTCATGAACAATAATTCAGATTTACAGAAAATAGGAAAAGAATAAGAAACGTTTCCCAACAGTTGTGTGGCTAATAAGTACACGCCTTGTTGGTGTCAGAAGACAGAGGAGGATGGAAGAACATAAAGAAAACAGCATCTCAGAAAATAATTTGCTACAACAGACGTATGTGGAATTCTGCCTCTGAACAAAGAAAACAGCACAAGCTTAAACAGGGTTTCCACGGGTCATTAAAAATCATTAACAGACATAAAATTATTATTATTTCAATTAGGGCCTTAATTGGCATTAAAATTCATTAAATGATTATCGGTAGCATTTAAATTGCTTTAAAAAAAATATAATTATAAAACAATTTTGTCAGATATAGCTGGTT
>NW_015151781.1:115280-117476 GCF_000732505.1 Cyprinodon variegatus | reverse complement strand
ATATATATATATATAGTTATTGGTAATTGTTGATATATTATATAAAATGATTCCTAAGAGAATTAAAAGAGCATTAAAAAGCATTAAATTTGAGTTACTCATTCCTTTATAAACAGCATGAAAACAGCTAAAGCAGGAGAAAACCAGGAGAACAGGAAACCAAGATTACAGAAAACTTTAGTTCACCAAAAATAAACAATGACTAACTGTAAAGACCGTAGTTTGATTTGATGAATCTTTATTTTAACTGCTACATTTACACGGCAGCATCATCGCTTCATGTTAAATACCCCCCCTTGTATCTATGCTACAGGCTTGTGGTGATGGTGGTCTAATGTTGTGACAGGAGTTAATTTCTAAGCACTATAAGCATCTTTGTTGCACCTGAGTATCTGAGTAGCTACTTTTAGATGAATAATGCATCATGAGACAAAATCATATAATCGTATAATCATAATAAATAAATCATATAATAATATCAATAGTTTTTTTGCAGATTGACAGCGAGTGCACTGTACTCCAGTGGTTACCGCAGTAACCATATCTAAGACCAATGAAGCTCTATGGGATGGAAAGGACAGAACCAACCTGTATTAACTCTGTGAGGAATATTTTTAACTCTTTGTGAAATGCATCCTTTAAGATTACAAAATTTCTGTTTAGCAAAGTTTGGTGCATTGTAAGTTATAAAGTGTCATAAAGTGTTTATAAATAAAGGTGAGGACCTCGGGTGATCCATGTAGATGGAATTTGATAGAGAGCTGAAATAATTATAGCATTTTCTCTGCTAAGAGAAATAATTTTTGGTATTCAACATCACTTAAAAATATTTTTATGCATAAATTTAAATAACAAAAAAAAAAACATCTTTTATTTCCTGGCTTTTATGTAACACCAAAAACTCAAATAAATGCTCAAAGAAAAAAAATGACGGATTGCAACATCACGAGTTCCTGTCCAGTTTGGCTTTTGGTCTATTACAGATGAAAATAAGCTGCAGCTCTCGGGAGGAGGTGTCTCTTTTTTGGATTTAATATTCGTGTGACCCTTTGCTTAAATTTTCATTTTGCCACTTTAGAAAAAAAAAAAGGACAGCAAACAAAACAGACTGATACCAGCTGTTTTCTGTATCTAGTTAACAGAGAAACCCCATGTCCCAATTTTTCTGGGAGAATATGTTCTTTTGTGAATTGTTTTTGCCCATCTGGTTTCGTTTGGAACTTCAGCATCCCAGAGGACTTGTTTACAGCTCCAAGCATCATCCCGGGACTCAGAAATGTAACTCTGACTTGCAGGTTTCACTCTACAGTCATGTACCCAGATGAAACGTTTTCTGCTCGTTCGCCTCCTTTGTGTATTTTTCAAGGCCGCAAAATGTAGTATGCCATGTCAAACATCTGACTGCGATGGCTTCAAATGCTAAAGCAATAAAATCCCCGTACTATCTACATTTTAAGACTGGCAGTAATGGGAGAGTAAAGGGTGTCATTAAGTTTCAGCCCATTGCGAATCATACAGAGCTGAGATATACTGCTGGAAACTGTGCAGATCAGAAACCAGAAAGTGGTCAGAGTGAGGTCAGTACTGCAGACCTCAAACATACTGGGATAAATTGCAGGAAAACCTCTGGGAAAAAAAAAATACCATAAAGTGAAGAGGAACCATGTGAACTCATAATCCATGCAAATTATTAGTTATGTAGAAATGCCAATAACCTGTAGAGGAAAAATAGCAAAACATCATAATGTTGACCATTTATGCTATGTATGTGCATCTAAAATGATCCAATTCCAAAAGTTTCATTTACAACCACCAGTCGCTTCATGAGGTACGACTTGTTAGTACTGAATTAATTATTTTTGGTCTATATTGAATAAGTTGTCAAAAACATTCCTCTGAAAATTTGTGACCATGTTGATATGAAGGCATCTTGCAGTCGCAGCAAATCCGGGATGTAAATCCCCCATTTGGTCGCGTCCCAAAGGCCTCCTGATTACATTCTGCCATTCTGCTCTCTGCAGAAAACACATGGAATCAGAAGACTCTTGTTAAATGTTGACAATTTTTCATTTGGTGTAACTAGGCTGCTCAGTGGAGCAGTGGGTAGCACTGCTGCCAAGCAGCAAGAAGGTTCTGGGTTTGATTCTCAGCTCTGGTCTTTCTCCATTGAGATGTATGTTCTCCCTGAGCATGCGT
>NW_015151781.1:111709-113741 GCF_000732505.1 Cyprinodon variegatus | reverse complement strand
TCAGAAAAATCTACTTGAGTACAGTAACGAAGTATTTGTACTTCATTACTTCCCATCTCTGATCAGTAGCAGGTAGGCTTTAATGTTTAAAGGCTTTCAAAATGTGGCAGGTAAATACAAACTGCACCATTAAGCTGCCACTGCCAATGTTTAAAACTGTTATAGAGCTGAAATCAAGACTCATCCAACCAGTTAATGTTTTTGTGTAGTTATTGTCCAATTTGTGTCTTTCTTCTTAGAGAGAAGTGGATCTTAGTGCAGGTTTCTGCTGCTGTAGCTGATATGATTCAGTGTAAATTTTGTTGTGCATTTAAAATTTAGATTGTGCAAATATCAGTTTGAATGAGTTGGTATTTTAACCACAGTTTCCCTTCTGTCATCTCGACTCCCTCTGAGTAACAACCCATTCCTGAAGCCTACCTGCTGATGGCTCTCAGTTGTCTCCTTCACCTCCGCTACTGCTTCAAGTTTTTGTTGCGAGAATGAGTCTCAAATCCAGGACATGTATGATGTTCCCTTTCTGACTTTGTTATAAAAATGCATTTTTGCCCATATGACTGTTTTCACTGGATATTTTATAAAACGCTAAAGAATGTTTAGTATGAAGATTCCAGCTCATCATCAGTTTCTACCCATCTGACACCAGCAACAATCATAATATATTAATATGTTATTTCTCATTCTGATGCTCAGTTTTATCTTCACTACAGCTCTATATTTACCACAAACATTCAAACTTCTCATTATGCTGCCTCTGATATTAATCAATGGCTAAGAAAATGACACAGTCATTGTCAGTAGTGTTGGTGGTTATCCTGTCTGTTTTCAAAAAAACAAAATACATAAAAGTAGTTTAGGTTATCTGAGAAATTCCCATATTTAGGTGCAAATCATTCAAATAAATAATTAATTAGTGTATATTGTTAATATTGGTCAGAGTGCTTCATAAGCATGAAATGAACAAATCCAACTGGTTTTCCAACTTTTAACAAAAACACAGTTAGCTTAGTTGAAGTATGATTCTAAATGGAAGGCAAAGTTACATGCATATTCTTTAATAAATAACTAAGTTATTTTTTCATGATTCTATTTAGAATTATAGGCAGATTGAAATGAGATATATAAACTAAATTTGTTAGCTAAATGCAGCCCTGATCACGTCTCTGGATGGATTAGCAGAAGCTAGCTTTGTCTAAACAGTCTGTATTAGGACTGGGCCAGCCATGTCTTCAACAAAGTATCCATGACAACCAACAGCTGTACTGATGGATGCTAGTACTCCTTTGCATTTCCAATACGTCTTTAGGTTTTTGTCCCAAAAATTCTTTAAAAATCAAGAACACATGCATAGCGATCACTGCAGTGTACAACTGTTTTCTATATATATCCCTTCAATTTTGGGCACTTATACAAATCTATTGGAAGCTATTGCATCCCATTTGTTGATCATTGCAATGGAAAAAACAAGATGGCTGACGCAGGGGAAAAAGACCAAACACGTTGGCTATTTTGGTTTCTACAGCGGAGTAGAGGAACCACCACTTTAACAGAAAACCAGATTACAAATTAAAACTAATTTACAACTTTATATATGCAACTACCTTATTGTTTTTTTTTTCACAACATGACATGCATAAAGTACACTTGAATGGACAGATAAACATTTCTTTATAGAATTAATAATCAGAATTAGAAGAAGACCTACGACATACTGAATGTAAAACCTTGTTTTACTTTCCTAAGGATGTTAAAAAACAATTAGTAAAAAAATCCTGACTGAGTTTATAATTCAAGCATGAGAGGAAAACACAATTGAGTCTGCTATCACTGTTTCTTTAATGGACCTAATTTCTGCAGTCTGACAAAGTCTGAAAAAGTATTTTTTGTTTCTGGAAAACATGGGAAATAAAAATAAACATTGAAAAATTGTGGTTTTCAATCTTTGTTTCATGCTTAATGTTATACTTTTTCTGAGTATGACATCCATCCATCCATCCATCCATCCATCCATCCATCCATCCATCCATCCATC
>NW_015151781.1:109464-110581 GCF_000732505.1 Cyprinodon variegatus | reverse complement strand
ATCCATCATCCATCCATCATCCATCATCCATCCATCCATCCATCCATCCATCCATCATCCATCATCCATCCATCATCCATCCATCCATCCATCCATCCATCCATCCATCCATCCATCATCCATCCATCCATCCATCCATCCATCCATCATCCATCATCCATCCATCATCCATCCATCCATCCATCCATCCATCCATCCATCCATACATCATCCATCCATCCATCCATCCATCCATACATCATCCATCCATCCATCCATCCATCCATCCATCCATCCATCCATCCATCCATCCATCCATCATAGCAAGTAAACATCTGGGGTTAACAGTGTGGGTAAATTTTTATTTCTTTGTCAGTTCTGCTAAACTGAGAAAACTAATATATAATAAATTTTAATATAAACATAATGGAGGGAAAGGCATTTGAAAAAGTGAAGCACATACAGTATTTCAGAAAAACCTTTATTAATAAATATTGTTTTATACACACAAGTTATTTATTTCAGTGATAAGGAGATTTATTGTAAACATTTAATTGACATCAATAAATTCAGTGATAAATAGTTTGTTAAAAACAAATCCAGGTTTTAATACACATTTTACGAGAATAGAGATAAATAGTGTAACCACCTTGATAAAGCAGAGCACCATAGGAGAAATTAAAATTAAATAACATTAGTAAGTAATTAGATGAAATATTAAGGACATAAAGTTATATATTATATATGTTAGTAAAAATCCCAATGGTAAGGAAAATTTGTTTTTTTACAAAATAAAACTAAATATATGAGATGGTTGCTCCGATTTTGTACAACATTACTTCTTTAAACTTACCTGAAATAAATAATTGTAGGGTTTATAGCCAGTTATAGAGTGTACTCACAAATAGTGACTTTTTTTTTTTTTATTCAACTTACTTTTCCCAAACTGCTGTTTTTCATTGCTGTTGTTTAAATTTGAAACAATGGACCCTTTAATAAAAGACGATAAAGGTTTATTGTAATACCTCCGCACAGCTGCTACACTTTTATGATGCACTATTATTACTGAAATACGTCAGGGTGGGGGAAGGGAAGGGGGGGGTGATATTATGTTTTCTTTTTTTTTTTTAGACATACG
>NW_015151781.1:105893-107917 GCF_000732505.1 Cyprinodon variegatus | reverse complement strand
GCTACACTTTTATGATGCACTATTATTACTGAAATACGTCAGGGTGGGGGAAGGGAAGGGGGGGGTGATATTATGTTTTCTTTTTTTTTTGGAGGGGGGTAGGGGGGGTCGTGCGTGCGCGCGCGCAACAAAACAGATGCAGCACGCGAGAGGAGCGCGCTGCAGTGACAGTAGGAAACTACAGTCCGCGTGAAGCCAGCGCGAGGAAGAGACGCTGTGACAAGGTAAGATGAGCGCTCCTCATGTCTTTTACTGTTGTTTCTACTTTACAAACATTTTATCGCTGCGTCAGACTTTAACCGGTCAATGCAGAGTTCTCTCTGCATATGTTATGATTTGAGAAAAAAAACATTTTTTTAATGGAGATAATTTGAGTCAACTTTATGTGTGTAAGTAAAACCGCTGCTATAATAAAACCCATATGTGTTCTATAAATAGGATCCAGGTGAGAGATGAATCGATGTTCTGTTAAATTATTTCCAGTGGAATGTCTGTTTTTTGACAAATGAGGAAAAACTCTTCCTGGAATGAAGGAAAACTATTTAGGAAAATAAGTTTTTACTTCCATATGTTGACTTACACAATAAGTTGTTTTGATTGTGCAACAAAGTTTTGTGAAATGAATAGAGTAGGTGCTATAGGCTGCACTCTGATGAGATCACCCCCAAATGATTTCCTCTGATACCCCCCCCTTTGCTTATTACTTATGGGACTCTTCCTTTCCACTCCTCTGCAGTTCCCTGATTTATGTAATGTAGCTGGAATGAAAAGTGCTGCAGGGGGTGGAAATCTGGCTGACTGAAGGTCCAACAGATGAGGGGGATTGTTTTAATCATTAGTCTCATGATATCACTGGCATGGAGCTTTTGCAAAGGGATTATGGTTTATGATTGCAATGCTTTGCCACAGAGGTGTGCACAGCCAGAGGTAAATCACATTTGATTTTATGATATGCTTTATATTATCTCAAATATGCTGCAATAAAAGAAATTCAAACTAAATTTACAGTGTTTTTGCAATTCTTTTTACCTAATATGCCTTTGAGAGGCTGATTGTGATGTTGATCAATACCAGTGACTGGCCAATTATTTCTCCAGATGCTCATATTGTTTAGTCAAATGCTCAGCTGGAGCACGGCGCGAGCGGGAAACAGCAGCAAGCCAAGATCTGTGTCGACCTGAAATATTTTGTTTGGATTGGCAGAAGTTCTGTATGTTTCGCTTCAGCTTCACGCCAGGAAAAGAGAATAACAAAAACATCTCAGATGAAGTGGATTGTTTTTATAATGCAAGGCTTTCATAAATGTAAGCAAGAAAGTGTGTCATTGGGTTGCAACATGTCTGGATCAACCTGAGATGTGCAGAGAAAACCCATGTGCCAAAAAAAAAACGCAGTGCCTCGGGCAGCACTATTGAAACCAGTGGATCCCGCTCAGTTATATGATCTGGGACCATTAGTGTGTAATGTATATGTTCTGAAATTTATCTCTTTTGTAATATTTCTATTCAATTACATCACTCGAAACAAAGGAAATTATGATTTAATTGCGCCAGTGGGTTAGAGCGGTGCGCTTGTGCTCTGAAGACATCGCAAGTACCCGGTTTGATCCCCACAGCCTGCACTCTGGGTCCCTGAGAAAAACCCTCAACCCCACAGTGGCAGCCCTCTGCTCCCCAGGGGGTTGGGCCAAAATGCGGAGAAGGAATAAAGAAATTTACATTTAAAATAAAACTTCAGACCCTATGATCTAAAACCATCAAGGCTCTATTTTCCTATTAGAGTGCATAAATGCTGGGACATAATATCATTAGATACAGCAAAATAATCCCTTCCTTTAGAAAGCACCAGATCCATCCATCCATCCATCCATCCATCCATCCATCCATCCATCCATCCATCCATCCATCCATCCATCCATCCATCCTTCCATCCATCCATCCATCCCATATCCATCCATCCATCCATCCATCCATCCATCCATCCCATATCCATCCATCCATCCATCCATCCATCCATCCATCCAT
>NW_015151781.1:99524-104463 GCF_000732505.1 Cyprinodon variegatus | reverse complement strand
ATCCATCCATCCATCCATCCATCCATCCATCCATCCATCCATCCATCCATCCATCCATCCATCCATCCATCCATCTATACCACTTGGGGTCACGAGGGTTCCTGGTGCCTCCATGATCTCCAGCTGTGGTGTAAAACCATAGAAAGTAAAAATGACGACAAGATGTGAATCAATTATGGAAAGTAAAATTTTTCTGATCCTGCAGATGTGATGAATTGAGTTTCTGACAGTTTAGTCAAGGCAGCTGATAAAGAAATGTACATACATATAATTTTTTTCTCTGTATTCCTTTGGACACTTTTTTACGTCTAAGCAAATACGTTCATGGAAAAACTCATTACTGTTATTCCCATTGGTGGGAATAACATTAATTTATTGTCACAGCTTTTGTTACTAAGCTGCCTTTAATACATGTGTTTACATTACGTAGCTCAGCATGACCTAACGCATTTAATTAAGGTTTCAAAGCCACAGAGAAACAACTCTGATCATATGGTGTTCATTACTGCTCTGCAAAAAAAAGAAGGATTTGCTGGCTCATACAAATATCTGTGACCATGACAAAAAAAACACCCAGAGAGCGAATTTGTCACATTCTTTGTCATCCTCGTTCAAACGGATGTTTTATGACAGTTATGCTGTTTCCACACAACACAGTTTGTCACATGTTTTCCTTTGCTGCCCAACTCTTGCATATTTAACAGACATTAACAGTGATTGCCCATCGGCAGAGCTCATTTTGGTTTGGTGCAGTAATATTATTCCTGGCTAGCGGTGCCTGCTCTTTTGCAACACCCAAGGGTGACACAGCTGGGTAACACAACCCACTGCCAGTGTCAGAGGTAACTGTTTCAACATCGTTTCTGGGGTGCAATATAGCTGAAAGCCAGGGCTTTTATAAATTGTTTTTAGAGGGTAAATCACTAAAAGTCCAAGAACTTGTGTTTTCTTTTGCGCAATGCAGTAAATTAGTGGTAATGGATGAGTTTGGGTGAATATATGTGCGGTATTTCTCCTCGACTTGTTGTGCTTTGAAGAACTGATGAATAAAGAGCTCATTTATGGAGGAGTTTAGTGTGTGCATATCTATTCTCTTGAGTTTAGATTTAAATCCAACCCATTAATGAAAGTGCAATAGTGAGTTTAATGTTACTTTTACAGTGGGTCTTGTGTTATTGTAATTTATTCTTGTACAAATTGCTTAAAAACAATTACCACTTATATCAGGGGTCTTCAACCTTTTCCAGGCCAAGGACCCCCAAACTGATGGAGAGATGGAACACCCTAATTATATATAGTATGAAATTGTGTTATATCAAACTGGTCCTATATTCTGTTACATATGGAGTAATGTGAGGAAAGTAATTTCTCCCTGGGATTATTAAAATATTGATTCCTACTGATTGATTGATTCCTACTGATTCCTGGTTGATGGGACAGGTGTTGTGAATGAAACGGTGCCCAGCTTCAAAGAGCTCCTATGTGTCGCTGAATGTGTGCATTGATGACTGAAAGACATCTTCTGCCTCCATTTATCTGTTTACTACAGTGTGTTGAATTCATGTTCATGTGGATTTAAAGAACATTTCAATTAGTGGAAAAATTGCAGGGAGGAATATAAAAAAAGTCTAATCAACCAACACTTTCATGACCCCATGCAGTACCCCCTGTTGAAGACCTCTGCCTTATACTATAATGTGACATAGATCCTAAACAGTTCAACTGAAGCACAAACATATGTTTAAGAAGGGAAATACGGAAAAAACATGGAGCAGAGCCACCTGATTGCATCATTGTGCACACACTATATTTAGAGAACAAGTGATAAATTTTTTTTTTAAGGCTAATGCCGATTAATCTGACATCAGTTCAATTCAACAGTCTGAAACCTGCAGCTCTAGAGCTGCATGGGGCTCTTTGGTTTACTGTCACTGCAATGTGGTCCAGGAGTCCCATTAACCCACGAAATATGATTATTTATTTTGTGTAATGTAGTATTAAGTTGGAACAAAGAGTTGGATTGTTTGAGTTCTTTTGTTTGGACATTTTTGGGCATTCTTGTGAAGCAGAAGGACTGGCCGTCCTGCCTGTGGAAAGAAGTGTAAACATTAGTGATGGTGAGATGAGGCCCATGAGGCATTGAACCGTTTGGCCAAATTGCTTCAACGATCCCCACAGTTCATGAGGCTTCATGTGAACATGTCACTACCTACTGGTGGAGTGCAGAACTACAGTTAGTAATAAAATCTGTGATTTTTTGCAATTGTTTTTCTTTCTTTTCCCCTTTTAAGTTCCTTTGAAATTTTTAGTGGTTGGTGTGTATAATAAAATCTTTTATAAGTTGTTTTTTATGCGTAAAATTTCTTAGAACAATCATTTAAAGTGCACAGTTTTTCTGCCATTTTAGTGAAATAAACTCAAGCAGACAGTGAAAGTGTTTGTGCAAATTGGGCAATGGTGAGCAAAATGAAAGGTGTTGGTAATTTTTATTCAAACATTATAGTTTTTCCACATTTTTTTGGTTTTAATCTGGTATGAAGTTGTGTTCAACCAATCTTTTGGCTAAACCGACCTAATTTGGCAGCTTTTTTACCCAATCTATATTTTTACTAGGGCAAACCAATGCAAATTAGACACATTAGCTAAAATAATTAAGTATAATCGCAACTTTTAAAAGTCAAAGGCAGGTCTTGAACCATCAAGCTCTAGAATGGGAGCCTGTGTCTCACAGATGACACCACTAATGTTGTCACCTGATGGCAGGAGAAAATAGACACATACAGACAGACAGACAGACAGACAGAAAGACAAATAGATAGATAGAGCAAAGATATAGAATTAAAACTCCTCTTTATCTTTATTCAGGTATAAACTGTTTAGAGATTTTCAAGATTCATTTCATCTTCACAAATGCTGGTTCAATCTGAAAAAAACCAAAACAAAGCATGACCAAAGCATAACCAGCTTTACTCATTTAGCTTTGCAGAACATAGAACACAAGCAGAAATGTGTATCTGCAGCTCCTTTATGTTTACCTACTGGAAGCTTATGGGAGCAAAGTTCCATAATTGTGAATTATATTTAACATGAATGTGTCAAACCTAAATATTTAGCTATATGTCAACTTTAATCAACCCGTGTTGATTAAAGTGGAAACATTGCTTCTTTAACTGTGAAAAAAATCATAATCTGGGTAAACAGCACAGTAGGCGTAACATTTCTAGTTTTCTATAAAGTTATGAGATGAAGGTTGGTATTGTGGCAAGAATGACAGTTACAAGAGTTTCATTTGTAAACTGGGTATAGAATATATCCCATTAAACATGTTATCTAATAAATCAAAGCAAGCAGGAGGTTTACCACCTAAAGATAGACAAGTATTTGCCCAAATTAATCTTTTAAATGTATGATGTCATGGTCAGTAGCAGCACTGTGCTCTTTTTCTGTCTTAGTTTATTTTGGGATACATACAGTAATGAGGAGACCAGACTTGGTGTTGATGGATTTTTTCTGAAATATTTTTCCTGGGAGCAACCTAAGACTAACACACTAAGATAATAAACATAGCAGGTAAAATATTATAAAAATCTGTCAAGATTAATGACGCCACGTTGCAGAAGCGGCAGAGCAGAGGAACACAGCGTTCATACATTCAATAAAGGTTTATTGATTTACATCATAGAGTAAAATGCAGAAGTTACGTTTAAACAGCAACGGGTGTCATTTGGACAGAAACGCCTGATTGGATTGACGCTGAACAGGAATTGATTGAAAAGTGTGCCTTTACACATCATTTAATCACAGATTACCTTCTCTGATATTTATATTTTCTTTTCTCTTCGTTCCTCTTCATGCATTAAAATATGATCCCAACAGGCTCATGGGCATTCAGAGATACTGACTGCCCAAAGTGATCTTTGGCGCCAACCGAAAGCGGTTTCTGCCATTTCTGCTTCAATTTGAATTATAAAAGCAGCAGTTTCTCTTTCCTTTCTAATTATCCGTATGATCTAACCCAGAGGTCACGGATTAGCAGACCAGGGTCCCACCTGCTGGCTAATCCAGACCCAACCTGATTTAAAACATTTATAAATTACCGCAATAAGTTGTCCGACGACAGTGCCTAACTTCACCTGTGCTCCTTCTCCTGTTAATACGGTAAAGCCCTCCAGAGCTGCAGGTGATACAAATGATCCACTGAGCTGTATCAGTCTGGGTTGCTGCTGCTGCCACTTTTAGACACAGCAGGCAAACCTGGGGCAAGCCGGGCGATGGGAAAGAAGGAGAAGATGATCAGAAAAAGAGAGCAGAGAAAGTGTGGACTGCTGGAAGAACTGTGGTGAACTGGTGAAATAAAGGTGAAATGGTGTGCTCAAAGATGACCCTGAACATTTGGCTCAACCTGCTGCTGTGAAGCAGGATTCTCCACCATGAACAGAATTAAAAATAAATACGGATCCAGGCTCAGAATGACCACCTTGATATGTCAGTTCAGGTGTTTTCTAAAAAAAGTGACTCAGGAAATTGTCTATATACCAAAATGAAAACTAAAAACAATTTAGATTTTAAAATGGAAAAATGTTCTATTTTTTTTATAATTTTTATTTAAAAAGTCAATGCATAACATGGATGCATAAACACCTGCAGTTTATTTCAATGTTAAATGCTGTTTAAAGTAACAGATTATAATTAAAAATGTCTCCTCACCTTAACTGGTTGTAGATTTTCTTTATTCGGACCCCACTGATTTTTCAGTGGTTACCCCTGATCTAAGGCCCCGTCCACACGAAGTCAAAACGAACACGAAACGCTGATATTTTCCAAAACGTTTGTTTTAAAGATGGAGACGTAAAATAAATGTGATCGTCCACACGAATGCATGAAAACGCTGCAAAATGTATGCCAGGCCTGTAAGTGGCGCTGTGGTGCCAAAGCAAAA
>NW_015151781.1:95800-98905 GCF_000732505.1 Cyprinodon variegatus | reverse complement strand
ATCTGGACTTTAAGCCAAGAACAAAACCATTTATTCTTGGATATGCTGCTGGGATTTGGATCATTGTCCTGTTTGAAATCTGAAGGCCAAACATTTTCCTCCAGGATTTTCTTCTGGAAATCAGGGATTATTTTCCCCTCTGCATGAAAAGAAGTCAGCTACAGTGGAAAATAATCCCTGATTTCCAGAAGAAAATCCTGGAGGAAAATGTTTGGCCTTCAGATTTCAAACAGGACAATGATCCAAATCCCAGCAGCATATCCAAGAATAAATGGTTTTGTTCTTGGCTTAAAGTCCAGATCTAAAAATACTTCAGCATTAACATTACATGCAGTTCTACTTAAAAGCATTTTTTTTATCATTATCAACAGTTTTATTTTAATTACTCAGATGAGATTTGATGGATATGAAAACATGTTTTATATTAAAACATGTTTTATGATCTGGAACTTTGAAGTTCGACAAAAAAGCAGAAAGACGACATCTTTAAAGGGGCCATCACTTTTTAATAGCATTGTTCTTCAGCTCACCTTGATATAATTCATTCATCCAGTCAAACCTTAATTCAAATGCACTATAACATAATCCAAAAAGATCATCTTTACTAACAAAATATCCCATATGCACGGTAGAACCAAGTAAAGGTCTATTTTTTGTTGCAGGGTGAAATAAGCCAGAGACAGAGGCTATCCTTAATGTGACATCATGACTTTCAGCTGTTTATTCAGGCACCACAGATAGATTCATTATGATGCAAATAATTTAATGTTGCGAAGGGAAAACAAATTCTAAATTTCAGGCTCTCCAGGGAGCTCTTCTTGTGTTCATCTTTCACTGCCTCCTATGATATCATGTGTAGGAGAGCTGGAAAGTATTGCACGATGTTGTCCCGACGGATCCGGCGGGTGAAACGCTGACGGCTCACCAGCGCTGGCTGTAATACTCCACATGTAAAACACAGTCTGCTCTCACAAGGTCTTCCCTCCCTGAATACCACCCAAAAACTGTTTGGAAAGAAGCAGTCAGGACCCATCAAACCAGTTTAAATCCATCAGAGGAGAGATTTAACAGATGCCATGCGAGGCCGCTCGCATTTCAGACCTGCTCTGTAGGCCCTGCTGCCGCTGCTGTCGCTGCTGTATCTGCTCCACAGACTCTCTCTTATGGTTTGGACTGAACCACTATTATTCCAGGAGGGTTTTCTAGCATCTCCTCCTAAAGTTTCTATGAGATCCACGCCTGCTTGGACACGTTTTGCTCAGGACAACAGCTCAGAGAGAGATGATTGATAGCAATGTTCATCTGTGGTCAAAGTAGGACATCTTCTTGCATTGGTTAGAATAGAAAAGCTCATAATTACGGCAGCGTTTATTTTTTCTTCAGTATTTTTCTTTCTTGGTGAAAGCAAATATTTAAAGGATAATATACTGCGAGTCCTTGTTAATAAGGTCATTATATCTCTTTGCTTTTATATTTTTCAGGACCCAGTTGCTGTCTGTTGCGGAAAGATAAAACATTAGTTGTGCACCCCCCCTAAAGATATGGAAAATATAACAGTGTGACCGAAAACAGTTTTACAAAACAGTAAAAAAAACAAAAAACAATCACTGGACTTTGTTTTCCAAGTTTGAAGACGTTTTGCTTCCCATCCAGGGAGCTTTTTCAATTCAAAATGTATGGATAAGCGGTTAGTTCCAGGATTTATAGAGCAGCCCACAGTTTTACACTCTAACACTGCAGATGCAGAAGAACCACAACTCTACTTTGAGTGTCGCCTGGATGACACAGCTTCTCACCTCATCCCTACTATTGGCTATAAGTAGCAGTGGGAACGCCTCACTGACCTGCGTTGACCTGTGTTAAACGACTCGGTAATTGAGTCGGGTTAAAATCGCCTTCAAACTGCTCAGCTCTGATCGGCATACAGTGGGAACCTCAGACCCGGGTCGACCCGCTAATTTAATTGACACCATGGAGCGAGTTGTACGGACATCACCACACCGTGCCAGTTGCATCTGATCTAACAAGAGGAAACGACTCTAACTTTACATTCATTAAACATGGTCTAGCTCTGGTGAGAGAGATTCAGAAAAATAATAGAGTGAAACATTTTGCTCTCCATTTTTTAGTTATCTGATTTCTGTTGACTATTATCCTTTAACTGGTGACATCATCAACGCTAACCCAGTGTGATGACGTCACCAGGTATGCAGCGGTGGGGGGACAGAGGCCACGCAGCTTGCCTGGCCACGCAGCGGGTTGATCTGTGTCTGAAAAAAGTGCGTTAAGCCGCTAATTTCATTGGGAAAGCGACTCTAAAACTGAGACCTGCCATTCTATCATGGCAGAACATTTCAGCTCCTTTCATGCAGGATAACGCTCTCTTTGGCACAATCCATCTCATGACCGCAGGTGAAGATAGGAAGGTCAGCTGACCGGTAAACCCAAAGCTTTGCATTTTTGGATCAGCTATTTCTTCACCACAACAGATTAGAGTTCTGCTACTAAAAGACACCAAACACCACTTAGGCATCTGTAGTGGGCCTTCTTGGCAGTCTTTCTTTTAATATGTTGACATTTTGGTATGGAAATTAGATCATATGATTGATATTAAGAATTACAGCATGATAAAAGTTTTGGCCATTTCACCCAGCCCTATTGAGAACCCTGGCCTCAGACTAAAGTCATCATGCATAAGGAGACAAAACTGAAAGCAGAGAGATCTATGGTGGAAAAACTGAAGAAACACTTTTTATCGCTCTCATTAAAGTGATCTTGCTTTAAACTACAATAACAGGCTTTTAAAATAGTTTGTAAGATTAACCTACTGAATAATGATCGTTTCCTTCCCATTTAAATAAATCGGTTTAGACATGGACTGTCATGATGGGTTCACTGAAAGCGACCCAAGAATGCAGAACACCACTGACGGACACAAGGATGAAAGTTTAACAGTTTATTTATGCACAAGCACATAGAATATACTGGTTCAGGTTCGGGGCCTGGATTCTGGTTCATCGGAGTCTGCGTGAGAGACAGAGTCCGTCTGCTGCTTCAGCGTCTCACGTCTACTTAGAACAGACCTTGGCTTTGGGTTTCCCAGCT
>NW_015151781.1:90672-95332 GCF_000732505.1 Cyprinodon variegatus | reverse complement strand
AGGATCCACGGCGGACTCTGCTGGAGAAAGGTGGAATTTCTCCAGCTCCCAACATGGACATAATATGGAGGGGACGTGGGGACATGTCCCTTCCATATTCCTTTACTGTCCAAACACTATGTTACGCTACGGTACACAGACATTTGTCGAGCACTAGGACCAAGCGGAAAATTGCAGCTCAAACTGAAGCCCACTTCCCTGATTTAGCTCCTGATTGGCCCTTTTTCTTTTTTTGTGTGATTGGCCCTAACCGCTGTCACTCCTGAGAATCCCACTTTACAAACATCTGATGTGTCACTGAATCTGCTCTGTGATTGGATGATCAAACACGCTGAAGTTAGTATCGTAACACACGTCTAAAATCAAAATTTCATCCATGGGTTCAGATAGCTTTTACATAATTCTTATCCCAGGAGAGGTGTGAATGTCTGTCTATATAACATGATAGCAGGTGATGTCACTTTTTCACTCAGGTTTATCACCAATGTAACTATATCTGGGTATCATAACACTGTACTAATCAAACTGTCTGTAGGGTTTAAAGGTGCAGCTTCTAATTTCTTCTCATTTAATCTAATTTTTTTTCATGCAGTGGTTCTGCACATTGGTATCCTTGTCGCCTGGTTTAGCTCAGTGCCTTCGTTGAGACCCTGTCCTGCATTTTGAGCCCCTCTTCATTCAGTTGATCGGCTTCTTAGAAGATTCAAGGTTTCCTGCTGAGAAAAAAAAAATGTATTCAGAACCTTTTTCTCTCTCTCTGACTTGGCTGCAGCATTAGGAACTGCTCCAGAAATGAGGTGGCACCTTCCTGTCATCTGGTCCTTAACTGTGGCATGAATGTCTGCAGATTTTCTGTGCACCTGTGGGTTGGCAGCCCTGCACTGCACATATTATAGGTGTTCCTCAGCTTTGATCATAGGTTGTAACTTAAGCTCAGAGCCAGGAGGGCTTTGATTTATTTATTTTTCTTTAATGAATGAAATCATTCTTTGAAAACTGAACTTTTTATTTGCTGAGCTTAAGCATGATATTCACATTTGGTTGACAAACTTAATCATTTTAGTGTGACAGAGAAAATTTAAAGAAGAAATCTGAACAAATACTAAGAGTTTAGTTTTGCAAATATAATTTATTCTAGATTGTTAGGTGTCATTAGTGTATTGGAAGAAATATAGGTTAGTAAAATATGAATACAACAGGTAGTGCGTGCATTTTGAAAAGTTTTTTCTCTTAAGTACCTTTATGAAATTGAATTGCTAAATATACTGTTAACAGTTTTCCACATCAAATTCATGCAAAGGATGCTTTGTGGGATGACGAGCTCCAAGCCAGCTCCCATGTCAGAGGATGAAGAGAGCACATCCAGCCAGTCACAGTCAGAGAAACAGGACTACACTGAAAAACAGGCCGATCTCCAGCATCTATAAACAAAGGTGTTGATGGCAGCAGCACAGCTGATATTTCTCTCCAGGATGGTGTCACAGCTACTATATATGAAATAAAATCGTATTATAAACCTGCATTTATAAAACTGGAGCTCCTCTGAGTAACTCCCTTATAATCACATTACACTGGATGAATTGAGAACAAATACAGAACAAAAATTATAGTTAAACTGAATTATCAGTTTTACTTTGTTTTCATTGAAACACCTGAGCTGCTTTCATGAGCTCCAATAGATCAGTGTGAAAACCAGCTGATATCAGGCTGTTCTCTGCATCCAGTCTGTTCCTCTGCTTGGTTTGGATGTGTGTCACAGCTTAAGATGAACTCAAAGAAAAACATTCTTTTTGGTTGATAAAAGCTTGTTTAATTTTTGGTCCTCACAAAAAGCAAAACTACGGAAGGCGAGAGCGGCCATGTCCCTCAGATACTTTTTCAAGAGTTAATTTTCTCATTATCTAAATGTTACGAAAGCATTTTTCTCATCATAAAAAGATGATTGGTGTGAGTTAACATTGATTACATCCTTTAATACCACAACAGCGGGAGAGGATTTATAAGTATGAGTCATGGCAGCCTTCGTTTAATTCTGTAAATAATCCCATGTTTAATTTTTAGATAACGAGATTACATTGTTTGTTTGATGATTTGCTTCCACTTCTAATTCATAACCAATTAGACCTATGCCTCCAGCACCTAAGCATGTGTTTTCTAAAAAAGCCCCGGTGTTACACCTGTAACTGGTATAAGATGCATTAACCCCCAAAATGGGTCCAGATTAAAGAGTTTAATTAAAAAACAGACAGATTTATTTCTACTATCTTCTACTATAATTATCTCGTTATCTCAAGAAAACAAATAATTGTTTAACCGTGCTAACGAGATAGTTATGTCGTTATCTTGAGAAAGCAAAGGAAGAAAAAAAAGTCGAGTACGACCGCTCTCGGCTTCCGTCAAAACAGATCCCAGCCCTATTTTATTTTAACATCTAAGAAAAAAGATATTTTCATGTTCCCCTTGCAATGCACTCGCCTACCACTAGGGGAACGCGTACCCCCGGTTGGGAATCACTGTCCTACAGTACTGTGAACAAGAAGCGGAGGTACAAAAATGCACTTTAGTGGAAATACTTTATTGATGTCACTCTATTAAACTTAAACTTATATGATAACAATGTAAGATTTTAGATTTGTTAACTGGTCATTGCAATTGATTAGAAAAATCTGGTTCTAATAATCTGGATGGGTGAACAAATAATTTTGGCAATATAGAGTACATTGCATCAGACCCATTAAGGCCTTTAGTTGACTCTTTCATGTTATGCTTTTTATAAAATATTTAGAAAATGTTTTTTCAGCATGGTACATTGTTTTTATTTTTATTTTTTTTTACTTTAAATCAATCATGACATTAACCAATATAAATAGAAAACGTCATGTGTTCGTTGTCTGGTGTTGGATTTTGAGGGCATGGAATCTTTAAGCAAACAGTCTGAAAGTATCGCAATATTGAAACTGAAAACTAAATTAAATTATGTCATTGCTTTTACTTAGGAAAAGAAATGCGACGATGACCCTTTTTAAACAGCTCACTCTGTTTATCTATTTATAAAACCTGATTTTATTTATGTTTATTCACCGCTTCTCACATACTGCAAATGCTTGTTTCAGAAATAGTGACGGGATCTCTTGTCAAACAAACGCTATGATTTTAAGTTTGGCAACCAAGAAAAATCCAAGTGGGAAACTTTGCACGGATTTCCTGAGTGTATTTTGACTCATAAATATGTGTAAACCACAGTTTGAAAGTTTTTCTGATTCCCACAAAGACAAACCTGGGCCTGAAATAGCACCTCCAGGCTAATAGCAAATGTCTGCCTCACACAGTTGAGGCCACATTTAAAGGAGAACGAAGGCATTTGGGTGAAGTCGACCCAAATTTATGCATATTTATGTAAATCAAAGCCAGAAATAAAAAAAATCCTTCAGAACAGAGACCACAGCTGTTTGTGGCTGTTTTGATTTGGTGAGACGAAGTACCATCTGGTAGAAGATGAAGATAAGATTTTTGTTAGACATAAAATTAAAAACACTTAACCCTTTATAAGAACCCCCCCCCCCCTTACGGCACCCGCTTCTTATAGAAGCACTTTTGTTATTTTTTTTTAATATATATTCGGGCAACTTGGCGTTTCTTGTTATTACATGGACTTTAAGTTCTGCCATTAAAATGTCCATATTTTTTCGATGTTACAAAGGTAATAAGGTATTGTCCTGGCTTCCTATAACACTATTGAATATTGATTTTCTGAGTGTCCTATGAAGGGTTACCAACATTTTTTTTGTTGAAGATAACATGAAATAAAATCCCTACTTAGTCAATCTGATGTATTTTTAAACATGATTTGTTCAACCGGAAAAACTGTTTGAGATATTTAAAATTCATCTTGGAAACTTTATCCTGACCTGCAGTAAAAATCAAGATGTTTTTTTTTAAGTTCAAAAATACAGATGGAATCTTATCAGTACAATTTACTACACATAATAATTGGCCCGTTTAGGTAAACCACATCTAATACTTATAATCAAAGTAAAACCTGTTTTATATTTTGAATAAATCAGTTAAAGCGATGAGTCATTTTTTTTACAATCTGCAGCTGTGCATTAAAAATATGCCCCATATTAAGGCTGATTTTGTTATTAAGAGTTTGGATAATCCTGTCAAATAATGACCTGGATGTTTCTAATACAAAATACATTACAGTTAATCATTTTCTGCACTTGCTTTGATTTTGGCTTAAAAGAAGAAAGGTTCATAACTGACACAAAAATCAGTAAATTGCTCTCATCTGTTAGTTTTAGTATTTATGTTTGTATCTGCGTGTATTTAGAGCAGTCTGTGAATCCTGAGCAGAAATCAAGGAGAATTTGAAAACATCTTTATTTTTTGTTTGGCATCAAACCCGCTCAGAGTGGTTGCGGTTGAAAATCTCCCTTTTGTAACAGAATGTTTTCTATTTGTGAGTTTAAACATTTTACTTTTATCTCACTGAACTCATTACGCTTGGTGACAAGATAAATATTGGGTTTTGTGCAATCTAGCAGCCAGTGGCTTTACCAATGGTTATCTGTGTCGCACCATATTTATACTCACAGCAAACAGAATTCCAAATAAAAAGTTCCCAGAACAAGTAATCAACATGAGATGGTTATTAATG
>NW_015151781.1:77986-89652 GCF_000732505.1 Cyprinodon variegatus | reverse complement strand
CTGACAACCACTACAGTAAATTCTCTGAATACAACTTTGCACAGGTGCATATTTTTAAACATTAAAGAGCTAAACCTCATAAATAATTCAGACTCTTCAAAAGAAAGAACCCAGATTGCGTAACTAGTTCAATAACATTCATTCGTGTCTCTTTTTAAATGAACAAGGGAGACCAGTATCCCAGTAACCAACTGTCAACTGAATAGAGAGTTTACACTTCCCAGAAGAATTTCTGCCTCAGGTTTCTCCTTTAAATCATGTTAAAATGCTGAGACCAGGTTAATTTGATCTTTTATCAGGTCAATTACCTGAATGTTTCAGTAATAAATGCTAGGATTTGTGTTTTCTCACCATATGCTACTTTACGATCCAAAATGTATAGGAGTTTACTCCATGGTTATACTGTTCTGACAACTGGCCTCTTCCAGCTTGTTCCTAGATAAACACGTTGTAAAACATGGCCTATCTCCATGTTTAGGCTAAACTTTCTGCAACATACACATCCGAATCTATAAGCGGCCAAAATGAATCTCCAAAATGTATAATGGCTAAAATTATTCCAATAATCTGATTAAAAAGTGACTTTAAGTGAAGGTTTTGTAGTGGAAATTAGAATACTTCAAGAAATTGTCCAAGAAAACACATAAGTCATGAGAACAGAGCTAAAAAGCTGAAAAGCAAGTTTTAACCCTGACTCATTCACAGCAGTCCTTTCAGGAGAAATGCCCAAAATACCAGTAAACTATAATCATGAGCTTATGAAAGCATACTCAAAATGTTTAGCCTAAGAAACACAAAATAAACTACCGTAAGCAAAACTCTAAATTTAGAAAATAGTTTAAGCAACTCTAAAATAATAGCTCAAATTTTTCTGGCACTTAGAAAATATAGAAGACCTACTATATTTGCTTCTAAATGGGTTTACATGTAAATGTGATTTTGGTTTTATGTTGTTGTGGTTTAGCTTCAGTCACTGTTTACCAGCTGGAATTCAAGTAAAGTCAAGTATGTAAAAAAAAAAAAACAGCTTTTATTCTTTTTTTAACCTTAAAACATGAGTTTATTTCAAGACAATTGCATTTAGTTTAAATCATTTTAGCACCAAGGTGCTTTAAATATTTTGTGGCATCTGGATGATAGATTTGGAAACATAAATGTTTTGTTTCCGTTTACTTAATATATTCGATCCATTTCCTCAGCTTGAGCTAAATGAGACCTAAAGCACGAACAGACTTGAGTGTTTGGGGGATTCCTCTCTGTTTTTACCATCTAACTTTTAGTGCAGCAGCTTGTAAAGCAGCAGGGATTTGGCCACTGTGTGCTGTGATTTGTAGTCTTTCCTTCACCTAAGGAGTTGAAACAAGTAGATTTTTAGCTAAACTAACTTCATGGTGAGGTTGTGTAAATATGCGTAAATATCCTGATGCCTGCACAATTAATACCTCTATACTTTATAGCAGTACTCTGCTTTGATTTTGTGTGACAGTCCAACACTAAGCAGTGTATAGTCTGCATGTGGAAAAGTGGAAGATCAGTTTTCAGATTTTTCTAAAAAGTGACATAATCGCAGTCAGATTCATGTCTGGACTTTGACTTGGCTATTTTAACATCTCATGTGTTATAACATTTCGTTTATATGATATTTTGACAATAAAGTTTGTCTAAGTCAGTGAAGCAGACACCCTGTCTGCTTTTAAGGCTAGGCTTAAAACTTTCCTTTTTGATAAAGCTTATATTTATTGTGGCTCAAGTTATCCTGAGCTATCTCTATAGTTATGCTGCTATAGTCTCAGACTTCTGGAGGACATAGGGACCCCTTTTTCATCATTCTGCTTCATTCTATTTCTATTCTCTATGACACCATCCTGGAGAGAAATATCAGCTTTGCTGCTTCCATCAACACCCGTTAATGGATGATTGAGCTTGGCCTGTTTTTCAGTGTAGTCCTGTTTCTCTGACTGTGGCTGGCTGGATGTGCTCTCTTCATCCTCTGACCTGGGAGCTGGCTTGGAGCTCGTCTGCCTTGCTGTTTGTTTCATAAATAGGGCCGCCTTTTATATCTCTGCTTCTGTCTCCTTGAACCCCAGTCGGCCTCGGAAGATGGCCGCTCACACTGAGCCTGGTTCTTAAAATGGAGTTTTCCTCTCCACTGTTGCTACAGGCATGCTTAGTGTGAGGGATTGCCTTTGAGTCAATGAGTCGATGCAATCAACTGTTTTTCCTTAGATAGAAAACTTTGAATCAATTTGACTGGATGATCTGGTGAACCATAAAGTGCCTTGAGATGACATGTGTTGTGAATTGGCGCTACATAAATAAACTGGATTCAATTGAATTAAGTCTAAGACAAGCAAGTACTATTTGCATTGCTATAAACCCTTCCATTTTAGTTTTGGTTGTTTAATTTGGGTCCTATCAATTTTATTTTTTGGGAATGAAACATGATTTTTTTCCAGAATGTTCTGTATTCAGCTTTTTCCATCTTCATATTAACATTCTGACCTGCTTAATTGTTCATGTTGATAAAAAGCCTCCCCACAGCATGATGCTGCCATCGCCATGTTTCCTAAATGGTATGTTCTGATCTTTGCAATGTACAACATTAGTTGCAGGCCAAAAAGTTCAACGTTTCTCATCTGGCTAGAGTAGAGGGGTTTTATTCAATTATGGATTTTATACCAGAATGTTGGAATATAAAATAAACACTTCACTAAACATTGAGAATATCTTTTTTGTGAACGGAGACCTCAGGTAGAGATTAGCTTCCAGATTTTGTCTATAAATAAAGAGAAATTCCTTAATCCCAAAAACACGGTTTATCAAAAGCTTGAAGCTGGATATGATTGCTGTCTTGACAGAGAAATATCAATGATTTTAAAGATTATTTTGATAATTTTAAAGACTCATACATTTTCTGCTACTGAGACATACAGTAGAGCATGACTAAATGTTATTTTTAGGAATATCTGATACTAGTAGTTGTCTGTGATTTTAAAAATGGTTCTCAAAATAATTTTTTTTTGCAGTCCTAACAGTGTTGTCCTTTCCAGGCCTCTGAGAAATCAAGCTTTTGTTGTTATAAGACTGATAGTTCTCCTGCTAAAAGATTCTCCCACCTGAGCTGTGGATCCCTGCAGCTCCTCCGGAGTTACAATATCTGTCTTGGTGTTTTACGACTACTGCCTTCCATGTGCTGTCAGTGAGGAGAGCAGCTCTGTTTTTGTAGGTCTACAGTTTTGTTCTGCTCTTCCGGTTTCCAGGCGATGGCTTAAACAGAGTTCTGTGAGATGTTCAAAGCGTGAGATTATTTTGTAATTGACAGTAAACCTTCCCTCTGACCTGTCTGCTGTGATCTTTAGTTTTATGATGCTGATTGTTAACTGATATTGCTGAAACTATTTTACATACAGTGGACTCTGTTTAATTGTTTGAACATTTCTAAAGGAGATTTTTTTTAAATATCTTTTATTGTATTAAAGTAAATGACAGCTGGTAAAGTGTACCTTTTAGAGCTTGAAAACAAATCACAAAAGTCATAACTTTACTTCAATTTTAGAAACATGTGCTAGTTTTTGTCAATCTGTCACAAAAAAGCTATGAAAATAGTGTTTGTACTTTAAGATGTGCGGCCTTTGAAAATGCATCTTATTATAGGAGGATCAAAGACTTCCTGATAAACAGACATCCGTTTGTGAGACTGAAGGATCAACTGTCTAATCAGGAATTCAGCAGCATATGAGCACCACAGGGGATGGTACTCTTACTGTTCCTTTTTAATGCACTGCCATTCAATTCATTTATATAGCCCCAATTCACAACACATGTCATCTCAAGGCACTTTACAATTCAACCAGATCATACAGTCAGTTTGGGTCAAAGTTTTCTATTTAAGTAAAACCAGCTGATTGCATCGACTAATTGACTCTTCAGCAATCCCTCACACCAAACATGCTTGTAGCGACAGTGGAGAGGAACAACACCTCTGTACAACTCTGACTCTGAGCACCAGGCAGAGTCCTGTCATCTAAAATAAACCTCAGATGATTTCAATCATCAAAGATGAACAAGGAGGGAGCTGATGAACCACTTTGTGGCATGGTGTAGAAACAATCATCTGACTCTGAATGTTAACAAAACAAGGAAGATTGTTGCAGATTTCAGAAGAAATAGGAGCAAGTTTAAACCTGTTAAACTTAAGGGAGAAGAAATAGAGGTAGTGGAAGAGTATACGTACATACCTTGGTGTTCACCTGGAGAAAAGCTAGACTGGAGACACAACTGTGAAGCCGTTTGCAAGAAGGGACAGAACAGACTGTACTTCCTAAGGAAGCTTAGGTCTTTTGGTGTTTGCAACAAGATGCTACATATCTTCCATAAGTCTGTTGTGGACGATGTGTCCTATCTCCCTCCATCATCTGAACAAATGGCTTAAAAAAGCTCAACAAGCTGATAATGACGGCCAGCTCTGTTCTAGGAACTCCTCTACAACCTGAGGAAATAATTTCACAAAGACAAGGTCTTCATAACCTGAAGTACAAGTGCAATAATCCAAGTCAACTATGATGTAATTTTCCCTTAGCTCTCTACTGTGCAGATATTTTTATAGACATCCTAAGTTCCAAAAACTCATTTCAGAGAGATTCTTATCGAACAACCCAATCAATAAAGTATTTTTATTTTATTGAATTGAATAAACGGTAGATCTGCATAGATTGATCATATCCAGGATCAATACTTTCAGAGATCGTTTATGAGGATCATAATAAGAAATGTTGGTTTCCATGTGATTAGGCTCATATAAAGAATAAAACTACAACAAAACACATCTTTCCCATGTTGCAGTTAATCTAGAAAGCATAAAAAAAGTCCTTTGTGCTTATTGTTGAGATAAGTACACATTTGGCTGTCCTGAAATGCCACAGCTGTGTTTAGCCAACCTCAGCAAGTGGATCTTTAAAAGACACCACATGAGATGAGGCTGCTATTTTACAGCGCTTGCTGGCTCCCTTTAGGGTTTGTGGGACACTTTTCTTAGTTCCACTGTCTGGCTCTTCTTTCTGGATCGGGACCAAAGCGTTTTTAGCGAACAGGCACATCTGCGCTTACAGCTGGAAAACTGAAACAATCACAGAAGATTGGATGTGATTGTCAACAATTGAGTGGTTATTATATATGGTTTTGTTTTAGTCTTTGATGGTTTTATTTCCAACAAAACTCCTAATATTAGTTCCAACTTTGAAAAGCCAACAGGTGGTGGTTTGCAATTTTCATTCTTCAGTGACACCAAACCACTTGGCTATTAATCCCATTGAGTTCACTGAGGCACAGACACATCGCAGCCTCTCTAATTAAGATCTAACCACAGTTCCCATGACTGGTCTGCTACACAACTCCGGTGGGGGGAACTCCAGCGATTTACGGGAAGAATCATAAAACTATAAACCAGGCTATACCAGGAAATACGGGTCTGAACCTACACTTAGTGACTCCATCGTCAGCTAATATAACTACAGAAGTGAACTTACTCATCCTCTTAGCTGGGCTGCTTTATGGGCCATAAAGGATCACTGGGATTTCATCAGCACAGATTCCTGTGAAGTGTTCAGATGACTAATTACCCATGGAAAAGATCCGGGTGTAAATTAGATCATCAATATCTGGCAGATGGAGGAGTACAAGTCATCCCTAATAATCAGAGGAAGGCTGTTATACATAATAGAGCTACTGTAGTGGTGAGAAGGGTGAGGAGAACTTCATTTTCAGCTGTTTCCTGACTCTGCATCATAACCTATTAATCCTAACATGCAAACACCTATCAGTCGGATATTTCAGGCAATTATCTGCCAGTGGTCTCTATCTGAGCTGCAATGTTGAATAAACACTTGCTGCCGAGGTCAAAGTGAAAATAAGAGAAGGAAAAAAGTCAGAGTGCAACATTTTAGTTTCAAGTTTCAGATGGTTGGATTGTAAACTGCCAGCTGAGTCACAACATCTCTGAACATCCTGACTCAGTTTAGCCCATGCAGGGAATGTGCTGCTTTAAATGATCAGTCCACCAATTTAAACACACCAACATCTGTCCTTTGAGGCATTTCAAGGGAGTTGTGAAAAAAAACTTGAAGTCATTTTAGAAAAAAAATCAAAGTAAAACCTAAATGAGAGTTTTATTCTCCTTAAACTTCCACCCGAGGTCTACATAAATCATAGGAAATTACTCATCTGAGTAAAGTCATTGGAAAGGAAAGAACACCCTAATTTTATTTCAGGGTTTTTTTTTATGATCTGGACTTTTTTTTTTTTTATAAACCTTCAATTTACAAAAACACATCAGCTCTGCATTGTCATTTATACATTTGCTGCAATAAGATGCTAACACTATGGAAATCCACTGTATTTAGACATGTAAGGATTTTATAGGTTTTAAAGAGGCCTGTATATGTTTGTTTTTTAAGAATCTCTTTCTTTTTGATTTGACTGCTGCTTCAGTAATGATGCATTTTTGCGATATTAATCTGTTAAACATTTACTTTCCACTAACTCTTACAGACATACCTGTTAGATTGTAGTTTCCTGTACCAGCTGGGGCTTTTATCTTTCCTGATCATTCTGGTTTCTGTTTTCCACAGAGATGTGCTGATGACTGACCAAGCTACACTTTGGAGTAAATGAGACAAGCTTACGTCTGCAGAAGATGCCCTCCACTGCTCATTTGCCAAGTTTGGAGGACGCTATGGAAGATTGTGCCTACAGTGGATTGTTAAGGTTGTTCTGAGATCGGTGGTTTTATCAGCAGGGTCTCTTGGCAGCAGAGGGGGCTGTTATGTGGCCCCCTGACCTCGGCCCTCCAGACGTGCAGCTCACTCTTCCCAGTTTTGGGAGTGTGTTCGAGGATGCCGAGGAGCTTCAGGCGCCGCTATCCTTCGGGGGCCTCTGCCAGTCCTCGCTACATTCAGGAGGACTGTGCTCTCTTCCTAGGACCTCGCTGGGATGCAACCCCAATTCTCTGCCCATATGTAAGACAGTCGGACACCACTTAGAAAAGACAGTGGAGGATTTTGTCATTACGGGTCAAACAGACCTGAAAACCAACACTCAGAGGGTCAGCTGCTACCCTCAGCCCTCCCTTCCTATCCCCTACCTACTGACCAGTTGTGCCCAGTCTCCATCTTTCGAATCACTACCTTCATCCCTTTCCTCTTCTTCATCGCCCTCAGTTCTTACTTCACACATGCCTTATTCTGATTACCATCGCAAAGTGTCTTCTCAAGAAAGTAATCTACATGATGATTACTGTTCAATTAAACAAGAACCTTCAGACGATTTCTCACCATGTAAAAGGGAACCGTTTAATGTAAGCAATCAGCAGGGGGAGCTTTTCCGTCCAGGCCAGCATCCGCAGGGTAACAATGCTCAGGATATAAGGCAGTCCCCTCTTCACTCCCCCAGCCTCAGTAGACTAGCAGGACAAGACCGGGCGTTGGACCAGCAGGAGCAGTCATGTCATTGGATCGACTGCAGTGCCACGTATGGCAGCCAGGAGGAGCTGGTGAGGCACATTGAAAAAGTTCACATTGATCAGCGTAAAGGGGAGGAGTTTGCATGTTTCTGGACTGGCTGTGTCAGACGGAACAAACCCTTCAACGCTCGCTATAAGCTGCTCATCCACATGAGGGTCCATTCTGGAGAAAAACCCAATAAGTGCATGGTGAGTTGTCTTACAATAATAATAATGTCTATTAAACTATTAACTGGTCATGCTCCCTCTACCGGAGGTACAGAATGTGGTGCCCCCAAATTTGAAACCTCATATTGCCACGATAAGGCCACTGTCTGCCATTGCATCAGTTTTATAGGACAGGCTAGACCCTTTCAATGGTGAATGAACAGATACTGATTTAATTCATGGTTTTTCTGTTGTTTCAATATCTTTTTTGGGGATTTTGGTGTGGCCAGTTAATAGTTAACACGTGGGAAATATAATTTTTTATTTTAAAAGCATTTTGTTTATGGTCAAACATTTTACCTTTTATAGTATTATGTTTTAATGTTTTCTTCTTCTTTGTTGTTGTATTTCAATTCAGTTCATTTATATAGCTTCAATTTATAACACATGTCATCTCAAAGCATTTTACAGTGACAACACGGTCAGATTGGTTAAAAGTTTCTGTCAAGGACAAACCAGTTGCATCCAGTCATTGACTTCCTAGAAAGGGTCTCCTGGATGAACTTTGGCCAAGATTTTCCCTTGCATTTTGTCTTTAACTCTTCAGAAATCTTTCACACTGGGAAATGATCAGAAAAGATTGACCCAGAATTCAAACCAGACAACCAGTGTAAAAGTTTAACACAGTTTATTGAAACAACAACCACTGCAGGTGGTGTCAGCGACTAGGGCAGGAACCACTGGAAACGAAGACTATTGACCATCTAGCTTTATGATGTCCTGTAATCACCAACGTAATAGTCAGTAACCTTCTCCTAGTCTTCAATCTTGGGAAGAACTACTAGGTTAAGTTTGAGCCGATTAACAGTAGCGCTGATGTTGCTATTACTGCTTTGCAAGTCCTAGAGAATAACTCTGTGGTCAGGCAGAGGGTCAGAACCGTGAAGACAATAGTAGGCAGGAGAAACAGGAGGACAAACCAAAATCTGTAATCGTGAGCAAAGTCCAGGATCAGAGGCAGGTGATCAGAAGTCCAATGAGGCACCAGAGGGAAATCCAAGATAAGGTGGAGAAACAGTTCCAGGTTAGGCAACGGGCAGGCAGACAAACAAACAGATCAGGGTCAGGCAGAACAGACAGACAATCAGGTTAGACAGGGATCAGGCAGGTTCAGAAACAGGGACAGGTCAGGTCAGGTAAAGAGGCAGGAGGACAGGAAACAGAACGCTGGAATAGATCTCACCAATGGCTCAAAATAATCTGGCACTGATGTTTGTTCTAAAGGCTGGTTATATATTGATAGGTGCAGATAGTTCAGATGAATAGAAGTGAGAATGGGGTGGAGCTGAGCATGTGTGTCTTGTGAGGAATCAGACCAGCATCAGTGCTGAGACACTGACACACTGACTTAGAGAACTTTTATTGTCATACTGTATATATGGGTATACAAACTGAAATTTCATTTGTACAGTTTATGAACATTTTCATTCCATAGTGCAAGTGCAGCAGTGATCAAATGTAAACAGTGCGGGAGGACGAAGATCAGAAAAAAAATTAAGTAGTAAAAAGCAGAGGTGGGAGATTCAAGTTATCTCTACATCATGTTTTTTGTTGTACCCAGCCACTGAACCAGGTAGCCCAATCTGCACAGTGAATAAAATTGTGCAGAACTGAAATATTTTAAACATTTTAAAAAATCCTTCTCTTCACCAACCAGTACATCAATGTATCATGAGTGGATTGATGTGTCATGGGCAGCCAGAGGGGCCTCTAGGAGTCAGTTAGCGAAGGGCAGCATAGAAGGACGACGGCTTGTAGACACATTAGTAGCACCTGAAGCTTGATGGAGGTCATGGTCATTGGATGTAATGGGTATGTGAAGACAACTCACAAACAGATCTCATAATTTGTACCTTTACGTCAGGTCACTTTAAGAAGCTAACAGCGCTTGACTGGTCTGAACCTGCTTTCAGTGGGTCTAGAATTGTGTCAGACTGATCAGACTGTCTCTCAGACATGCAGATGATCAAACAGTTTCCTTTGCATGTATGAGTAAGGGAAACATGCAGAAGAAACAGGGCTGTATTGACTGAATGCATGAATGCAGGATGTGTCTGTAGGACTAAAACAGTCAGGAACGCACAGATCAGCTGTTGTTACTAATGAAAAGACACAGCCAAAATTAGGGTTATTACACTGACATAATGCAGTAACTTTTTAAGCTCTGGTATAACACAGCCTTAGAAAACAGCAATTTATACGATGCAAAAAATTGAGCATGTTTTTTGATTCAAGCCGAGTATTCAGATTCAATATCTTGTTTATGTCCAAGGCGAAGCAACTTGCAAAAGAATAATACCTTTTTGTGTAATAGATGCTTTTAAACTTTTGCTATACTTTATCATTTCATTTGTAATTTATATTGTCTCCTTCAGAAAAAAATACATCTTAAAAAAGCTCAATACTCTCAAAGAGGAGCTGCTGTGTTGGTGTTTTAGCTGATAATGGCATTTTGAAATAATATTTATACATTTTTTCATCCATATGAATAAAACATGCTTATCTGCTAACATAGAACATATATATTTATTTATTTTGACCACTATGATTGTTGCCGTAATGTTCCACTTGGTAATTATGTATGCAACTTTATTAGAAATGGTTTATTTAATACAACTGTATGCCAAAGACACAGAGACAAAAAGGGAGATGAGAAAGGGAGAGGAGATAAGAATTAAGAGGAGAGAGAAAGACGAAAACAAGAAAGAAGAAAACAGCACAACAACAAAAAAACAACACAGTAAATATACAATAGCTCCTATAACTCTGCTTCTACAAGTGCATAAGGAGCAAAGAGGTAAAGAAAATAGAAAACAAAACTACAACAAAAAAACATACATATAACATTCTAGCCAAAAGAATGAGCAAGTATCCCATAGACAATCAGCACATGTATATGCAGTAAAAAAAAAACAATGATGATGAACATATGATGATAAAACACTGTGGTTTTAAGTTGTATATATCAGTAGCTTCAGCTTGGTATTTACTATTAGTGTGTATACAGTACTGTATATGGACACCTAGAACCAAACAGATGGTGTATATATGCATACACATATGTGTATGATGGTTTTGCAAGGCTACTTGAGAGTATATTCAATAGCAGGTGTGGGTGGCCTCTGATCTGCTCTGCCCCAGATATCCAAAGGGAACCCCAGACTACAGGGAGTGCAATTCCTATCAATTCAATTTAATTTTTTTCTATTATGCCAAGCTCATCTAAAGCTCATGTTGGGTTTATTATTTATACATCATGTGCATTGTTATTCTGTTAGCCAGATTAGACAGAGTAGAGGGCCTTCCTTCACATTGTGGATGTCACTTTGTGTATGGAGGTCATCTAATCAGGACAGCCTTCGTGTCTTTAAAAGTACACAGGATATGGGCACATCTTGGAGCCGGTCTGATAGAGGGGAGCTATCTGTAACCCTGAGGCATAGAAGCAAGCTGCATATTGGTCAGGGCATTGATGGCGTGTCAGTTTCTGGTACGGACAGCTAAGCATCCACATGATGCAGCACATAGACTCATAAGGTATAAGAAGCAGGAGATGATTTTGTTCGAGGCTCAATTTTTGTCGGACGCTCGCGGACGTGATTTTTGAGCCCACAGCTGTGCAAGCTCCAAGCATTTTCTCTGTCCTGTAAAGACCTGATCTGGAATAAACTCTGTTATTTTTTACTCCTGTTCTATAGTCCTTTTTATATGTTTTTACCCAGTTTGAGTTAAGAGTAGTAAATAACTTGCTCCCAGGAAAAGGACCGTGAGGAAGCCCCCCGAGGCGCCACGGCTTTTTTAGGGGACATGACTTCCTCATTTTAACACTGATCACGAACGTTACAGGGCCAATACAGCCAGACTGTTTACAACTTTATATCAAGGTAAACCTTGCAAGACACGCTCCTCCTGGATGAGCTTACGGCAACAATATTGGCCTGCA
>NW_015151781.1:72772-74865 GCF_000732505.1 Cyprinodon variegatus | reverse complement strand
CAGTCATGCACAAGGTAGACCTGCAAGAGAACCCAGGGATCTGAGGCCACCCTGAATTAGAGGGCCCCTACCGGAGCACCTAACCCCTGATATAGAATACCATCACAGCAGCAGCAATGGCGTGCATATAAAGGGGAGGAGACAGGCCCTGCTAATGCTTGGGGCCTAGGATTGTCCTGTAGGTGGAGGGAAGCCAAGCACTCAACCACGTGTAGACAGAGACATATTAACAGGCATCCAATCAGATTCACACAATTCCACCCTCACAGACATACACAGGCACGCAATGAAATGACGCACAAGAGCAGACACTTAAGAAATTCTTACACTCCTTAGACTCTTACTGTCCTCCCAGATCCTCCGGCCCCAAGCCCAAGGACAAGACCCCCTCTCTCCTCGAGCAGGCAACTTAAGCTGGAATGTCATCCATGACAGACTTGTATGCATGGAAACCTTTAGATTTACTCTGTTAAGCTATATTCACACTGCAGGCAAATCCGACACAAATCCATTCTTTTTGCCCATATGGGACTCATAAATGAGTTTGTCACGGCAATCGGAATAGCTCAGTTCTGTTCCTTCCACCCTACGAAAATCAGATTTGAGCCACTTTTATATGTACTACTAAATCAGATATGAATTTGTCTGAATGGTCATGCTGCTTTTTACTTCTACGTCATTGCTAGGGCTTCCTTTGCACATCCACGCTCACTTCTCTGCAACAGCAGCATCACTGATTGCTTTGGAAATGCAAAGTTGTTAATAGTTGTACTCTGTTTATAACACTGAGCAACTACATTCACTATTACTTTATTTTAGTTTATTTTCACTAAAGCTTTATTGAACACTTCTCATCTTTACTTGTGTAAACAATGGGCTGCTGTTGGATGTCTACCTTCTCTTTTTGGGCATGCAGGTCACTTTTGGGTCACAAACCATTCAGCATGCACTCATGCATATGCATACTAGTGTAAAAGACCATGCAGTGGAAATCAGATTTCATCAAAGTTTCTTGAATGAATGAATGTTGTTTCTCAAAAAGGTTCTCAAGTTTAACCAATGCCCTCACCTGCTTTCAGTTTCTTTCTTCTCCTCCTATTTGCTAGTGTCTTCAGTGACACTGCTCTCGTCTCCATGCATCGTTCTTTTGCTTCATCCTCTGTGATTTTTTTGTACAGCTCTCTGTCCATGAGTTTTGAAAGATTTTTGAACTTTCTACATTAAATAGCTTTCCTCTTGCCTCAACCACATTTTGCATTAAGTCCTCCTGTAACCTCACTGAGGCAATATAAGCATTTTGGAGTGGCTAAGTCAAGAGTCCCAGGTTAAATGGTGAACTATTCCAAAGGATTAGGGAAATGGCAAGCAGACCTTCCAGTTTCACTTATGACTGCAGATAAATTTCTAATATGGCTGTAAAAAGATGTAACAGCTGCTTGCCAAATATTTGTATTTAAATGCTAAAAAATTGATTAACTTCTTTTTTTACATCTAATTTTCCAATGAAAACAAACTTTCTTATTGAATTAGAAGGATTTATAATGTTTATCTATCAGGAATATGAAAAATGTGAGCCTTAGCTTTAAAGAAAATCATGTTTGTTTTAGAATTACTTTATTAATTTAGATTTTATGGATCAATTGATAAACCAACCTAAAAATATTAACATTTGACAGTATCATGTTTAAATTTTAATAATATGTATATGTATAAAATGCATTAAGACATTGATTATCATGACCATAATAATGTCTGCAGAAAATGTACCTTTTTGCTGTAACACAAGTCTAAAAAGTAAAAAAAAGTAATTAGTCATGGTTTGGATAGCAATCATTATTTTTATTTATTTATTTATAGTGTGTACAAAAAAAGGGTAACAAGTGGGGGAGGAGTTGCACAGTTTATTCTAGAAGAGAGTCGCATAAAATGCTCTTTTCTTTAGCGATACGAGAAAATGCTAACTATCCTATGCATAGGTTTAGTTTTTAACTCTAATATCTCAGCGTTAGTGTAACTAAGAGGTTTGTTTTTTGTTTGTTTTTTTAATGGGTGTTTGCGTTACCCATCCCAACAGAGCCCACAGCAGCGTCTCT
>NW_015151781.1:69856-71074 GCF_000732505.1 Cyprinodon variegatus | reverse complement strand
AAAAGTTACAGGATGGTAGCTCTTGAAGACTGGACTTGGGCACCGCTGTTCTAATGGGTGTTTGCGTTACCCATCCCAACAGAGCCCACAGCAGCGTCTCTATTTATGTCCTCAGTCATTCTCCACAGCTCGGCTCATCATATTTACACCTGGATAACTTTCTCCAAGGAACCAAATTCATGTCTCTGAAAGCGACTAACACTCTGTACTTCCCCTCTGTCATCAGCCCAAAACTGATTAATAACTAATTTGAAACGTTTCAACAACGAATACCTGCTTCCTATTCAACTTAATCACTTTATTACTATGTTCCATGTTGCTGCCCGCTTATTAATGTATTTTTCTGGATTAATATTAAATCAACATCACCAGAAATTAGTCACTTGTCATACTTGAACTAGACAAATAAAGTAGTTTCATTTTAACAGCGTTCTGAGTCTCTTCTGTTGCTGCAGTGGAAAATGAGTTATTTCACATGAATGTGGTCAGTGTTTATTAATGTATTCTGAATTATTTACCAGCTTGTAATGTCGCCAGGTGTTATTCAGGCCGTAAACACGAGTCCCCAAAGAGTCTTTTAATTCCACCGTGTTCCTGTCATGATTTATGAGACAGCAGTAAGATTAACATGAGAACACACCAATAATTCTGCACTTAGAAAGTCACATCCTTGAAGCAGCTTTATATTGGTGTGGCAAGGAAAGATTGTGTATTGGGTGTTTTTAACCATAAGCTTTTTCTGCATTCAACCATTTTATGTGTCGATCTAAGGAAAGATTTGGAACAAAATACAAAGTAAATCAGACAACAAAGCAGTTTAGGAATTTTTTTGCACAACCAAACAAACTGTTTTGTACAAAAAATGTAAAGCAAAAAGGATAGAGTAAATTCATTATCTGCTTTGTTGTTTTAATTTCTAATGTTTGTTTTTGTGTTCATAAACACAATAAATTATTTAGTTTAAGTTTTCTGTTCAGTGAAACCGCATTACAGTTATGAATCAGTTCGATATATTGAACTTTTGTTCCTTGATGATTTTCAGCAAACCAAAGTCACTTTTTAAGAAGTAGATGTGAACTAATATGAACTGAATGGAAATATTTTAATGAATTTTCCTCCTTGGAACAATATAAATACATGGGAACGTAAGCAAACTGAATCTGTTTGGACTTTAGGCCTCCTTCACACAGGAGTATGGCGTTGTAACAATACCAATTA
>NW_015151781.1:66343-68719 GCF_000732505.1 Cyprinodon variegatus | reverse complement strand
GTCCTCTTGGCTTCCTTCCATAGAATTGTTCTTTTCTGATTTTAATAATAAACTAAACTTGCCTTTATAATTTAATTACTAGTAGCATATTGGCAGGTGCATAATTTACTTTTATTTTAATTGAATTCACCTCAAATCCCTTATGATGATGTTGTGAATTGCTACTATATAAATATCTGAACTGATTGAAATCTAAAGTTTATTTTTTTTAACATATGAATACATGTGTTGCCTGTCTCTGCACCATTCAAACTTAAATATAGTCATTCTTTGTCTATTATTACCACATGTGCATCTTTAGTTAAAAAGAATGGTAACATCATTTGAAGAAGGCACAGAAAGTTTGGAAAAGTCGAAATGTTTTCATATTATTTTAAAATTCACTATTAGAAAATACATTTTCTTATTTGATTTAGTTAATACATTTAAAATTCATGTCCTACAATTAAATGTATATATGCATGTTTTAATAACACATCGTGTCCAGTACTAATTAAAAGCTTAAGTTTAATATTTTCTTTGTTAATTCAATGAGTTGAAATCCTATTTGTTATAGCCTCAAAGCTGCGTGATCTAAAAGCTGTTTCCATGTGGTCTGTATTTTCATATTGAGGTGGTTTGAAGCCTTGTATTAATTAATCATCATGATGTAGTGGGATTTTTCTTTTTTTACACAGAAACTTATTAAAATAAATGAGGTGAGTGACATTTACAGAGTCATTAGTGGGAACTAATAAAACTTGGAGTGAATGTTTGCTAGAAAAACAGTTTAGACGAGCGATTCTTCCTGCTCTTAGTCTCACACCTTGAAGATGTTTAAAGCCCTTATTCAAAGAAATTATTAATGGTTTTAAAAGCACAGGCACTTAGCTTTCTTATTTTTGCTTCATCTTTATAATGTTCTTCATTGTATTGCATGAAAAATTAACTGTTGATGTTTGCTTCTAACTGGATATGAGCAGTTTTTCTGTACCATAGCTTTCTTTCATATAAATGAGTTATGGTTTAAAATTACGATTGCTGATTGACTGTTAGCTGCTGATTTATATCATAATAAATGGGGTAACTGTAAACACAAATTTTGAAGTTCAATTAATTTATATTTGTGTTTTTCATTATCATGATAAAATTGTTTTTTTCTAAGCTTATTGGGTTTTTTTTTAATTGAACAAAAAAACGAACCAAAAAATTAGGAAAATCTGAGAAGCAAGGGGAGAGCACCAGTTTCTGGGCCCTGTATACTCTCAGTGTCAGTAGGTCTTCATCCATGCAAGTGCATGAGGCATGTATGCAAAAAAAGAAAATAAACAGGGTTTTATAAAAGATTTTTTTGACTTAAAAAGCTTTAAAAAGGTCTGAAAGATTGAAAATATTTAACAAATGCGAAACCCAGAAATGTCGGTAGCTGCTGGTGATCAGTTGGAGATGGATATTCTGAAACTGCTCTGGTTTTAGACAGATAATCAGGGTTTCTGCAGATCCTTAAAAAGTCTTATAAGGCATTGAATTCTTCAATATAAAATAAAGGCCTTAATTGGTATAAAAATGTCTTAAATCAGTCTTTCATAGGTCTTAAAATTGTTACCACATCATAAGTTGGATTTTATTTTTGTAATCCATATCAAACAATAAAATAATTGAAAATATTTTTCTTACATTTACCGAACCGCTCGCTGTAACTATTATCGGTTCCGTCCCGATAGCAGAACCAATAAAAAAGTTGTTGATGTGCCAATAACTTTTTATCTGGACAACATGGGGAAGTTAAATTCAACGAAAAATAGGCTTTCCATCCAAGAGTTTTCTGCATGGCTAAAGCCACTACCAGGGAATGTAGAAGTGGAGACACAAGTTCGAAGCTTGAAACTCAGAGCTTCAAAATCAAGTTATAGAGAAGCAGCAATTTCCACCATTGCTTCTGCAACGCCTCCACAGCATCTCTCACATCACTAATGGCGCCCGTCGAACCAAATCTCAGGATAATGTTTGGCGGTACGCCAACAATAAAAGTAGAGGGATTGAGTAGGGAACAAAATAAAGTTAGTGGATTCAGTTCAGTGGTTGTTAAAAATATCTGTTATTTGTTTGTTTTTTATCTTTCTTACTATATGGAAAGTTTTTTAAATTTAATACAGATCTACTGGGCCAGAAAGTAATGGTTTATGTTAAAATAAACACTTTGGGTAAATTTGTCACTACCAGGTTTTTTTGGTGATTATTGTATTGTTGGTCTTAAGTTTTTATTTTAAGCGGCATTAAAACGTTTTAAAAAGTCTTGAATTAAACTTGCCTTTATGCTGTAGGAACCCTGTTAATAGAGATTTGATCTGAGGTGATCATAAAACCAAGAAATGAAGCAGAGGACCTATTAAATCT
>NW_015151781.1:59072-64330 GCF_000732505.1 Cyprinodon variegatus | reverse complement strand
GTTTTTTTTTGTTTTTTTTTGTTTTGTTTTTTTTATTTTTTTCATTTGTCCAACAATCTAATTTACTAAGGTTTTCTCAATGTGCTTACTTTTAAAGATAAACAAAACAAGCATTTTATCATTCTGTGCATTGAAAATTTCAGCGCCTGAAAAACAGTGAGATGTTCATTTTTTGGATGTATAAATTAAAAGAAGAAAGCAATACAAAAACAATGCTGTGATTTAGTGGCTAAATAATTTCAATAGGAATCAAGGGAATAAATGATTCACTTCATATATATGAGAGAGGAAAGGCACTAAATATTGGGTCGGGGTCCAGCTTTGTCAATTGTTCACTGATCTTCTCAAAAAGTTGAACAAAGAAAAATCAACTGCACTAAATAGTATTGCAAAAGAATAAATTACAAATTATTTTAAAGCGTAATCATATCAAGTTTAGCTGTTTATTTTACTTTTGTTTTAATTATTTCAAAGAAGTTCCTTTATTCCATGTATTTCTAGCATGACCGCCACCCCCCCTCCACCCCCTGCAATTACACTGAGCACCCCCTAAGGGGAGCGCCCCTTACTGTACTTTGGAATCCCTGCTCTAAGCCTTGTCTTATTTTATTTTGCTTATTTGTGATTCTTTTAACTGTACCAGAGTTATAGCAAATCCAGTCTGATAACCTAAAACAGAACCTGACACACATGACACAACTGTTGCTGGGGGCCCGGTTGGTAAAAAACTGCCAGGCCCCCAACTTACTAAAAGCAGGATGAGGAGTGATGTAAGAAGAAAAACAAATAAAGAGTTCAAATTGGAAGAGTTTTTAAAACATCTTATAAGAGTAGTCAATAGGAAGACAGAACCACATTTGAATACCAAAGGGAATCAAATGTAAAGGCGTTGTCACTACTAGGTCCATTTATTAATTAAATGTATTTTTTGAGTTGTTACAGCACTAGTGGTCTGTTTTATGGACGGCAGGCTGACAGGAATAGGGGGTATGAGGGGGGAGAGACATGCGGGAAAGGACCACAGGCCGGACTCCGACCCAGGTCGAGGACTAACGCCTCCATACATGGTTCGTGTGCACTAAGCACTGTGGCACCAAAGCACGCCGACAGTTTCTCTTTTCTGTGCAGCATATTTTATCACTCTATTCTCTGAAAAATAGAAAATAGTGCTTGGCCAAAAAAAGATAAAATATCTTGACCAAAAGTACCAACTTTGGACATTTACAAAAGGAGAGGTTTTTTCTATAGTCAAGGCAAAAATGAATATTTTTGGCCAGAATGACTAATAGTTGACAAGATTTGGCATTAAAACTAAAGAATGCCTCAGTTAATGATTGTGGTGGTAGCACAATGATGAGTATCTGTCTGGTCTCCAGTGGCACTGATGCGTTACGCAAATTCGGTTAAGTTAAGGAAACAGAGCAGTGCCTCCAAATTCTATAATTTCACTTTTAAATAAACAGCTGCGCTCTTTAAATTAGGACATAATTGGGTGTTCCAGCAGAGCTGTTATTTCAAACACTGATCAAAACGGGAAAACATTTAGGAAATGGTCCAGACCTCAACCCTATAAAACATTTTTGACTATGTTTAAAAGCTGAAAGAAAATCAGCAACTTTTCTGCCATTTTCTGATAAAAAGAAAGATCAAAGTGCTAATAGACACTTCATCATCAGTGAACATTTATGCACAGATTTCTGCCTGTATGAATACACTTGACCTTGCATGGACCATTCAATAAATGTAAAACCTTTTTTTTGGTATGATAATTTAACCATTTAATTAAAGTGTTGTTTAAAGTAAATACTAAATCTGCCGCGTGAGTTTTAAGACTTTAAACTTGGCTTAGTTTTAATGAACATGTAGGTTATGACGATGAATCTAATGAGTTGTGTAGTTATTTCTATAAATCTGCAAATAAAAATGTTTATGAGATATTTCCCCCAGAGATGAAATGCAAAAGTGCAAAATGACATAAAATATTAATTGAAGTTTTAAAGTTAATTGTAATCACAGATCTCTGATGGATTACTGAGGATTACCGAATGGTATTATGAAACAGAAAGCTATATTGCTTTTTTCTTCTTCTTCTTCTTTTTATCACCCATTCTTTCAGCTCCCTGTGAGCCTTTTGAGTAATTCCATTTATGAACAGTTCAAAAAATAGGCTACATATTATATTAACACGCATAGGCAAGTTAAATACACTTATATTAGCAGACAATTATTGCATTAGAAACTATTCTTTGATATGGGCCATATATTTATAGATAGTGAAAAAGGAAAATGTGACAAAAAGGACACATTATGGATTGAAATACTTTTTTTAGATACTCTAGACTGAAATACATGATGTATTTATTGTATGAGTAAAAATGGGATTAAGCTTTAATATAACTGGCCTTTTCCTGCTCTATTCTAAGCTGGTTTGATTTAATGTTTGTCTCTTTTTCCTATTTTTGTTCTCTCTTTCTGTTGATATTGCAATAACAATATGCTTGTGGTATAAATGTAGCTCTACTGGATTCTGAGGTTAACAGAGAACACTATGCAGGTTATTTGTGTTTTGCATAGTTAGAATGCTTTAGAACACTTTATGTTTATTTAACATTATGTCTAATTGTTTTATTTTCACCACACAACAAATAAGTTCATCTATAAAATTATAATTTCTGCAGCGAATAAATTAGCTGTTGCTCATTTGAGCATTTAATTTGTTTCTGAATTCTCTTGTTTTTCCTCCCTTTAGCTTTCAGATGAAAGGTAAATATTATGCATTCTCAGCTCAGGAGAAATAATTCCTTTGTCTAGTCTGCACTAAATTCTTTATATATGAAGTCACCCTTAAAAATGAATGTGTGAACTTGGCTCAGCCAGACAGTCTTTCATCTGTAATGTAATTAATAAACATTCATATATTTGGATATTTTTGTAATGACCTGTCATGCTCCTGCATGCTTCATGATTTATGGGTTTGGCACCAAGCACAGGCTGCATAACTCAGGGAAGAGCAGCTACAAGATAAAATGGCATGTAAGGCATTCCTATCGTGTTAGACATGGACTCCTCTTGTAGTTTTCTGAGTTGTCTTTGTTGTGTTTTTATTGACAGAAGCCGTATGCCTGTCAGATTCCTGGGTGTACCAAGCGTTACACAGATCCCAGCTCATTAAGGAAGCACGTCAAAGCTCATTCTGCCAAAGGCCTGCAGGAGAGGGAGGTCAAGGTACCCACAGTTCCCCCCACTTTACTTCTCTGATCATCTACATGAGAAACAAGCATCTTTTCTAAAGCCTCTACAGAGATAAATGTTGTTATGCAATTAAATGCTGCTCTGTTATTTAATGAAATAACTTTATTCTGTGAACAGATGCCAAACTGGCTGTGTGTTAGGAAGCTCAAATCATGGAACTCTGCACTCATATGGAATACATTTAGAACAACTTCCATTCAACATATAAGAATTTATTCACAGAAATAATTCAATCCCAAGTTAAACATATTTCTGTTAAATAATCTGAACCAAACTAGTAAAATTCCACCAAACTAAGCTCCTATGTTAACATACAAGAAGAAATAAGAATGGTTAAAACAGCATAATCAATCAAATAAAGCAATGATATCATAGTTTGGCTTAGGTTTGATGTTTGAGAAGCAAAGTTTTTACTTGAAGAGTTTGGAATGAGGTCAAATTAGCTTTTAACTCATTTAGAACAATTGGAATACTTTTATTTCTCACACGACGAGCTGTAAGTTTGACTTTTGTTTATACCAAATATCCTTTTCTTCCACCTCTCTGGTTTTGGTTTCAAGTGCACTTTGGTCAACTTGCTAATATGACAGGCTTACTTTCAGGAACCTGGTTCCCAAGGATGAACCAATGTTGTGTAGTCCTGCTTTTTATTTCCTCATATCTTTCCTCATTTAATGCGTTTTTTGTATGATGTCACATAAGGAAGCGATGTGTTTTAGCTGCTGCCCTAATGTAACATCCATCCACATACTATGCCTGGTTTTTAACCTTGATTTTAAGAATTAAGCACCAGAGGCTGAGAAAGTCATGACACCATTCTCTAGGGTTTTCCAAATGGTTAAATGTCTTAATTATAGGACTGCATTACATATTTCAAGGTTACACTTTTGAATAAATCTACTGGGTGTGTTGAATACACAAAACTAGAAAACCCTTTTTAAAATCCAGGACATCTGAGAACTGAAGCCTTTACATACGGTCTTCCTGCTTTACCACTGATCCGTGTTACAGAAGATGTTGCTAAACTCAGTGCTGCCCACCAGTGCACCAGTTAATCCCCAAATAGTAAAAAAAAAAACTCTAGAATATTCATTCTTGTTAATTATTATTCATCTTCCTCTGCTGCTTTGTGAGATTTTGCTAAAATGCTTTGCTGATTAATAACAAATGAATCACTGTATAATTATTGCTTTGTAGCTTCACTGAAACATTCCACATTGGGTGCTGGTTTGTGTAGATCTACCTCTAATGTCTGAAAAATAAAATTATCGTTGTGTTTTTTCCTTTCATACTAATTATATTTGCACAATGCTAAAAACATATAAATAATCCTAAAGTCCTGGAATGATGAGCCTTTAAAGTGCTTCCAGCTGACTTTGACAATAAATTACACTAATATGCAAAAGAAGAAGCTGAACATGAAGGAAAAAAAAGGAGATTATGAACAAATGTGCTAAAAACAACTTGCTATTAAAATTACTACAAAAAGTTACTGAACAAAAGGCAGAAAATGAAATAAAAAAAGATGCAGAATCCAGAACCCATCATTTATAAAAGCTAAAAATTAAATTATTTTTCAGATTTTTTTTAGCCATATTGAAGTTTGGTCTATAATTTGGAACCTTTGTACAAGATAAAAAAAAATCAAAACCTGGAAAAGCAGTTCAGGATCTCGCCTAGTTAAAACTAGTGTTGCACCGATAGCGATACCAGTATCAGGCAGGGCCCCGATCCAGCACTAAAATAGTGGCATCGGCATCGGCGAGTACCAACAAATAGGGCACTGATACCATTTTGAAAGCAAAACGTTTATTCAACTATTGTCACCCATTCCAGGTAGACAATAAAGTTCTCCTGGATTCATTTTGTATTAGTCTTTTTCCTGCTTCACAAAGGTAGGCAGCAGCTTGACAAAGCCATGATGGCAATTATTTACATCCAAGCTGTATGCAGTTCTTAAAATAGATTAGATTAGATTCAACTTTATTGTCATTACACAGGTACAG
>NW_015151781.1:57433-57936 GCF_000732505.1 Cyprinodon variegatus | reverse complement strand
AGGTCTAACCAGAAGTGCAATAGCAGCAAGTGCAGGATAAATAATGGTTCCATAAATACAGGACATGGGTTTCTACTGAATAAGTATAAAGATGAATACAATTGTAAATAATAAATATAATATATAGATCACAAGTATTATGAACTAAATTTACAGGTGGATATGTAGCGAATATAATATACAGGTAGATATTACTATAAAAATGGTTTTTACAGTTATGTAGGCTACAATAGCATATATACAGATGGGTTTTACTATAAAATGAATAAATAAAGTTTGGACAGAAGCTATCTAAATTAAATTAAAGTGCAGTGGAAAGTAATTGCATATTACAGTTAAGGTACGTTATTTCAAATGTATATGTAAACAATTGGTACTGTGAATAAACAGTCGGCAGATGCAAGATGCATATAAAGAGTTGTTACAATAGTAACAGTCAGGAGTGCAGGTGAACTTTACAGTTTTGTAAAAAAACAGAATACCGTATTTTCACGACCATAAGG
>NW_015151781.1:49449-56954 GCF_000732505.1 Cyprinodon variegatus | reverse complement strand
TGAGATTGTCATTGATCATTGTCAGTTGGTGTTTTTTACAGTAGAAAATAAGACCTGGGCAAATGCTGTCTAGGTAGACCTGAATTTAACACAAAAAAGAAAAAAATGACGTGTGTCACTGTTTTATTCTGATGCTTTTACAGACAGATTTTCTTTTCTTATTAAACCTCAAATGGTTTTGATTAATGTGCAGGAGGCACCAGTTAAGGTGCAATATCATAAAATACGCATTAACCCAGTTCAATTTCATTGAGCAAGACAAGAAATAAAGAAATAAACATTTGTTTATTTCTGGTATAAATGTACAGAACAACTTGGTTAAATAATACAGTGTTGTACCTTTGACCATCAAAAGTAATTGTAGTTGTAATCCTTCAATTACTTCAACTGCAGTAAGTAATTACTCATCCTGCAATTACTTTCAGTTTTCCCATCCTTTCCTGAGAAACATTGAGGACTTTTATTAAACATTTTTAAGCAAAATAAATTAGTTAATTCAAAATTTTCAAAAAAAATATTTAAATTTGACAAATGTTTATGGAGCCAATTTCTTTAAAGCTGAACTGTGTAATAGTTACAGGGATTTAATGACAGAAATACAATATATTATACATAGTTATGTTATATATTATCATCTATGAATTGAAAGTCTCAATCTTTATGTTTGCTTTGTCTTAGAAACGGCTTTTTATAGCTACATTGGAGCAGGTCTGGCTCGTTATCTCGCTCGTCAAACAAACCAGTGACTGTACAGATTGCCATGAATGAGTCTTCGGCAAGTAGATAGTAAAAACAACAGTAACTTTACGACGTGTAGAGCTCAAATACATTTTCTGGATTATAAACCTCGCTTATTTCTCTACAGCTCCTTTGGAGAGTTTCACATCTTACCACCTCTGATCCAGTCATCCTGTTAGCACCTTCCCTTTGCCTGGCCCTGGCTGTAAGCCCACCGCGGCCTCTTTGACCCCTTCCTCATCTAATAACCCCCATGGCGCAGTCAAGAGTTTTATTCTGTAAACAGGGAATATATACATATGCTCCCAACCAACACCATCTTGCTATCAAACCAAACAACTAGAGTTACTTTGTGTGTTTATATCACTATGCTAAGTAGCTCACTAAAACATGGCGACAATATGGAACAAATATGGATATATTTGCTATCTTAGGTCTATATATAATCTATATCCTACACAGACCAATAAAATACAATTTATGAAATGATCTATGTAAGCAAACCTCTTTATCCTCACAAGATAGGGCAGAAGCCATTTTGCACCCAGATGACCTCCGTATGGTTGGAGGGGGAGAAGCGGTGGCAGTTCATGTCACTGCAGTCTGAGATTTCACTGAAAATTACACTCAGTAGTTTAAAGTTTTCTTGTCTTTGAGCATGATATCTTTTGGCTCCATAAGCATTGCGAAATAATCGGAATGTTTGCAGTCCAGGACTTGAGCGGGAACCGAAAAAAAGCAGAAAGCAGGACGCTTGTTTCTGTTAGCTGACAATATTCAACATTTGGCTTACAGGAAAGTGTTGATTCCCTTCCAATCTCAAAGGTTAAAACAGATTATTTCCTTTCACCAAATATTTTCCCTTTCATCTGTTATTAAGAGAAAAACCTTACATAGAGGTTAACAGCAGTAGAGCTGACTTTCCTCTGTGCCAAGGACATGGAAATCAATAATGAGGGAAAAACATGAACACGGTTATTTTTCAGTAGGATGAAATACAACAAAACTATGACACAAACTTGCTGGAAGTCAGAATAATAGGCCTATTGTTCTGTGTTATCTGGGCTTTGTTTGTTTTCTGTGGACCATGAGTGACAGTGCGTTTGGGGTGTTTTCAGATGTCTTATTGGTTTAAACAGAACAACATGTGCCTCAGTGTTATGACAAAGCCAACACACCCTGCTCTGCAGTAAACCCTCTGGGGCTAAATAAAACTTTGAAACACACACTTCATAAACATTGAGTTTAAAATCTCCCTACGGTCAGAATACTCTCCAAGCTCATGTGACTGAGCTATTGAAGCTTGCATCTTCATAAACATTGATTTGGGCAAATTTTCTCCGCTGATTATACATGCTTAGCCGGTTGGCAGTCACTGAGAGCTTCCTCTGTCAGTTCAATGTTTTCGAAAGTCCTCGGGGATGTTCCGTTAACAGAGGATAATAAAGTAAATTGTGCTGCTTTTATTCTATTTAAACATCTTGAAATAACTTGCCTGACAATCGTTCTGGATTTCATTGTTCATGAGGTTCAAGCGGAACATGAAACAAGAACCAGGCCTCATGTATGTGGAAAAATGAACGGTAGAACACAAGAATAAATGTGCTTTCTATTGATCTAGTGTATGTAATCAAAGTCAGTCCTTTTAAACTGGAGCTGCATGGGAACTCCACGGCCTGAAGACATAATTAGAACAAAAGCGAAGCTGCAGCATTTACAGTATATACAATGTTTTACTGAAGCATTTATATTTTATACACATATCTGTTTTTAAAAAGCACATGAACAAACTTGAATGCATTCCATTAGGCCTTTGTGTGGCACATTCTCAAACTTTCTCAGAAATAAAGGAAAACATTTTTTACTTTTTTCATGCTTTCTTATTCAGATACTTCAAAATAAAATAGTGCAACCAGTCATCTGTATAAATCTTTATAAATCTGTATAAATCTTTTAGCACAAATCCATCTGCTATGTAAATAGAAAAGAAGCAGTAGAAAACAAACAGCATCTTGAAGAACAAGGAACGTAGCAGGCAGGTCAGGGAGAAGGTTTGGGGGAAATTTAAAGCAGTGTTAGGTTCTTAAACTATCATTAAAGCTTTAAACATCCAGCGCATTTTGCAGTCTCACCATAAAAAAAAGAGAAGTACAGCTTCAAACCTACTTGACCAAGGCATGGCTGTTCACCTGAACAAAGAGCCCAGGTAAGGAGAACATTAATAAGAGAAAGAGCCTAGAAGTACTGGTTGCTCTGGAGGAGCTGCAGAGATCTACAACCTAGGGAAAAGAAATCTATTGATTATGGAATGGCTGCAGGTCAATTATCTTTGTAAAGAATAAGGCAAACAATTGAAATTTTTTTTTAGGTTAGATGCTGGTCAGAGTTGATTTGCATTGAGTTGATAGAGGGAAATTTTAATGATTAAGTATCTCATCAAATAAATAAAATCTCATCAAATAAATAAATAATATGCAATGAATAAATGTAACTTAATAAATGCAAAATCAAGTATATATGTGATGTACATGTAAAGTATATATAATGTATTAAGTAATTTGATACATCGGTAAACTATTAAATGTGGCATTAAATTGTGAAATACAAATAAAAAATCTAAATGTTTCATTAAATATACCTTCAAATTTATTACATTAAATAATACATTATTGTTATCATATATATTTTTAAGTTATTTTTTTAATTTTTAAAAAAGATTATTTACATGATACGCTTAACTATTTCACTCTGTAGTTATTTCTTTCTTTCAGTTCTTCTGCCCAGCAAACTCTTCATAAAACTATATAAACTGTATAAAGTTCAAGAATCAAAGTCAGTGGGCGGGACTAAGGCCACTTCTATAGAAACCCTAACATTTGATTGGCTGCTTTTCACTGAGAGTGTTGAGACAACTTTTTATTTTTTTAATTTTACATTTTATCATTTCATGTTACATTTATTGATATTTTAACACCTTTATTCACCTTTATCTTTATCTCGTCTCCTTTAACCCTCTGAAGCTTGAAAGATGGATGGATCTAAATACATAACAATCCTTGAAGAAAACCTGATTAGAATTCAGTTTGAATTTGATTATCTTGAACACATTTTTCACTACATTTATAAAAAAAAAAGTCAATGGTTGAAAGCTACCCTATTCCTGGGATGATTGCAATACCTTAAATGTCATAAATCCATTTAATGTCACTAATCAACTTCTTGTATTAATGAGCTTATTTTTTGACAAATGTTATTGTTTATGAAACTTTACTAATAATTAAACTCCAAACTATAGCTTTCTAAAAAGTGCACAAACTTTATTAAACATCTCAAATTAAAGATATGGAGGATGATCTTTTATTTCTGGGTGGATCACCTAAATAACTGGTCCTCCTAACTGTCAATCATTCTGGTGATATGTTTACATAAGGCCGTCTTACATGCTTGCCCCATTAGCTATATTCTTCTGGGTGTGCTCACTTTCAGGCGTATAACTGTGGTGACCTACGGTCTCAGACAGTCATTGAAGCTCAACTTTCTCACTGCTGTTCTTTGAAAATGGTCGAGGGCCGTGAGAGAAAAAGTGTCTACGAAGTGTATGAGAAGAAAAGAAAAGTGTAAAAATCATCTCTAGCTTTTCCATCTTTATGTAGCTTATCCCAGACTTATACATCCAGCTCTTCCACCAAACTTCCATAGATTTTGAGTAACTTTTGAGCCCAAGCAGTCAGCTGTGACAAAACACCATGAACTAGCTGGAAACACAGTTTTTAGGAACCATGCAACGTCAAAGTAAACTAAACAATCTAACAAAACAAAAGGTCAGGGAAGTATGAAAACATTCTGTTTTTATCTAATTATATGATTCAGATGTATTTAAGCAGAGATACATCTGTAAGTTAAAGTTAAGTAAAAGCAAAGCGGCTCTTAAGAACTTGAGTTTGCCAAAACTTAAATCAAATTAGGCGTGAGTGGTAAGATTTAAGAATTATCTGAGGGATCTTAAGATATTTTGCAAAGATACATTTTGGTCTTGACCTGTAAAGCCAAAGACTTCCTGCTGCCAAAAGTGTTCCTACAAAATTTCACTCAAGGGCTAAATATAAACTCACATATCTTTTAGATTTTATCTGTAAAATCAACCAGGAATATTATTACTTTCATAGTACAATAATTCACAATGATATTTACCATATGCGTTTCCAATGATATGCTCTTATATTTTGCATTCTAACATGACAGAATTTGAAGGATTTCTAATTATTCCCCTTCCCTCTCATGCATCATAAAAGGAGTGCTCCATATTTTTAGACGAACATCTGTATTCTGTGTTACTTGCAGGCTCACGTTCATGCCGTATTGGAATCGGACATTTTGAGCGATTGCTTGGCGAGGCAGCATCTCCACAGCTCAGCCTGTTCCCACCAGGAAAACAGCTCGCCTCTACCAGCCTTGGATGAGTTCACAGGTACGAAACAGTAGCAAATGTCTGTGTTTACCTTCCAACAAAGAGATGTTGTAACTACCCAAACACCTGGGCTGTTTAAGCTGTCTCTTCTATTTTCACCCATGGCCTCATTTGCTCCTTTTCCGCTCCCTCCCGTCTCATTCCTTCTACGATAGCTCATGGTGCCCGTGTTTACCTTGTCCAATTACCGGGCACTAAATGTGGGCGAGCTGCCCCCTCCCCTCACTCTACCCTTGTTTTCAGCTTCTCCAACACTAACTTTTAAGCCAAGCTCTATTTTTTCCCTCCTTCAATGGCTGAATGTGGATCAAGAAGCTGTCAGGGATACTGAGGCTGAGTTGGCAAAGGAAAGGAGAGTGTGTCCAGGAGGGCTGTCCATGTCTATTACTTCAGACTACTTGCAGTTATACTCAGAGGATTTTGAGGGAAAAGCCTCAAACAGCATAGTACGAGCTATGTTTATTCAGGGCGAAACAAGCGTGTCAGTGTTTAATTCTAAAACTATCCCATGAGAACTCTCTCCTTATCAAAAATGGTCAAACAGTCAGAAACTTTCTTCTGAATAAATTGTGTATGTTTTTCGATTGCTTCACGGGGACAGATATCGTTATCATAAACTTTGCACGAACTCAAAGTGTTAAGGACCCAGCTTATAACATACAGTAGAGTCAGGGCTTTGTATAAACATGGAAAAAAGATGTTTTTGTATTAACAGTGAGCTGATGGAGGCTGTGCAGGTGGCTCTGAGGCCTGAAGGCTGTTTCCTCTTTTCAAAATTAACTATTTCCATGCATCTCCAGCAGGTAATTAGCACAAATTAAAAAAGAAAATCATGTGTTTCTATTCAAAGTAATTGAGTAATTATTATGTTAGTTATTTAATATAGTTGTTTTTGCAGTGTAGTTTATGCATCTGGTTGCTTTTGTTCATTCTATGTAGAGTTTGGAAAAAAAAGCTTAACATTAAGCCAAAAATTCTTACCACTTGCAGATGTAGATGATTGAAAGAAGACATTAGTTAATGATTGGAAAAGAAATTTGGTTCTTAAACAATATAATAAAAGAAAAGAACAGTATTTTATTTTCATTTTTACAAATGCATAAAACAAAATGATTTATAGCCCTCAATAACTGGTCAAAAAAATCTTTATTGGTTTTGCAGCAATAGAAATGCGTAGTTAAATCAGGTGTTTGCGTGTTTCCACTCATTTTTTGAGTTCTAAGTCATTAAAGGTTCTCTTTGCCATCACCGTAATCTAAAACTCTCTCCATAGAATCCCAAATTCAAGACAGAACTCTGGCAAGGCCTCTCTGAAATGATAATAGTGCTGCCAGTCAGACGGAGCGCTGCTGAAATTAAAAGATTACTTTAAGTCTATATCTGGCTAAGATGTTTTAATCTAATGCCCATGGTTTAATTTTAGCTCTTACTTGGCAATTGCATTCAGGCTTAAAGCTCATGAAAGTGGAACAGATTTTCTGTTCTGATCTTCCCTCTGAAATTTAGAAAAAATAAAAATCATAAAAAGAGTAGTAAGTAGAAATTGACCAGACGGCATTAAAGTGTGAATTAATATTAAATCTCACAAATAGAAAAAATGCTATGCAGTATAGAGCTTAGGCGGAAGTTCAACTGAAGAAACAATCACTTACCCTCATCCGCCTCTGTCACAAGCCAATCAGCTTGAAGCACATCTCCATTAAGCCCAATCAGCATCCATTGTTCAGCTTAAAAGGGTCTCCAAATCCCAGTCTCAGTCTGCTACCGAAAAGCGCAGGCAGTGGTTGCGCTGTGTCTGACTTTGATTTAGATCACCTCGTTTCAACCCACCTCTATCCCCTCCTGAAATCATTGCCTGAAACTCTGATGAAGCTTTGACTATTACTGCATTTCCTGTCTAGTTTAAACCTGTGCGGCAGGAGACTGCCATGTTGAACCTGGTTCTGCCAGATTTATCTTCCCAAGGGGGAGCTTTTCCTCTCCACTGTCGCTTCATGCTTGCTCATCGTGGACAGTTTCATGCTAGCTGTGTTATCCAAGCTGAACTTCCAAGTCCCTGAGTGAAGCGCATATCAAAGCAAAATTCAGTGCTAATGTTTCCTGCCGACATTAAAATAATTGTATCAATAAAATTTTTCCAATTGTCTTTTCTTTCCATTTGAGTTTTTCAGATTGAAGTAGCAGTTATTTGTTAGAATCGTTCAAAACTAACAGAAATGTTGTTTTTAGCTGGTGCAGTGTAGTGGATAACCATTGGTACTGTAAAAATATTATTTATGGTCAACATAATAATAATAAT
>NW_015151781.1:42094-49028 GCF_000732505.1 Cyprinodon variegatus | reverse complement strand
AATAAAGCAATTTATATGCATGAAACAAGTGGAGCAATATGGCAATTGCCATACTGCTACACTTATCAAAGTAAAATCTGTTGGGCTCTTTTTGGCATCAAGACAATTATTCTTATTGCCACATTGCCAGACAGGACACTGTAAAAAAAAAAAAAAAATAGTTAAAAGATAGCACTAAATATTGGTATAGCTAAGGCAGTTAAAAGCTAACACAGATAATATGTTCGATAATGGAGTAAGCAGTTACATATAAGTATTGCCGAAATTTAACAGTAATTCTGTTTATTTTATTTTTTCTGTACAATTTAATAGGGGGTAAGGAGATACAGTTAAAACAATAAGCATTTTTAAAAGATAATAGCAATACTGTTTCTGTTAAATTCAATAGACTTATTTGTTATCACCGTTGAACCAGGGTGTCCCATGAATGTATAATAAATCCTAACCTTAGGAACAATGGTTCTTTATATTCATGTCCTCAAAATATCTATGGCTCTGTTTCAGGTGTTTACACAACCAGCAGCTCATCTCACAGCAGCAGGAATCCAGAGCTGATGCCACCATCTGCAGATAGCCGCTCCTGTTACCGAGGACTGGAGGGCAACTTTGATGCTAACAGTCCGGTGTCTTCAATGACGAGCAAGGGCAGCATGAGAGATGGGTGAGTATAGAACCATTGTGTTCTGAGGCCATGGGGGAGTGTTGGCCTAGTGGTTAGAGCAGTGTGCTTGTTCTTTGAGAAAGTACCCAGTTCAATCCCCACAGCCTTCACTCTGGGTCTCCGAGCAAAACCCTTAACCCCACACTGCTCCCTGGGCACTGCACAGCGGCAGCCCACTGCTCCCCAAGGGGATGGGTTAAAGGCAGACAGGTAATTGATTGTGGGATCAATAAAGTTCTATCTATTTCGTATCTCCTTACTCCCATCTCCTTTAAGCTTGGAAGATGCGGAGCAGTAATAGCTGCAGTTCATCCTATTTTGTTTTAAGGGGGCACTCACCCACATCACATTAATACTTAACAAGGTCTTTGTTAAAATGTTTAATGGCCTGTACATAGAGCTTTTTCAAGTCAGGAGACTTGACCAAAGCGCTTTACACTAGATGCAGTCATTCACGCACGCACACACTGATGGTGGCAAACTACATGGTACTTCACTGACAGAAGCGAGGCTGCAGTACACAGGCACCACCGGGGCCTTAAAGCTTCAGAGTTAGGCAATGCAGGTGAAGTGTCCATGTGCCCAAGGACACAACAAGGCTTAAAGCTGGAGCTTGAACCAACAACCCTCTAATTGCAAGGCAAACTCCTTCACCCCACGCCACTGTCTTTAATTTAGTTTTTTTTTTTAAAAAGCACAATATTCCCTTCAAAAGGAAACAGACTCTTGTTATATTCAAAGCCCTCAACATTGAAACAGCATGTTTGAGGCAGTATAGAAAGCAATGGTATCTGAGACATTTTTGAAGAGTAAACATGTTAGAAATGAAGCCATATCAGACTTTATTATGCCTTAAAAGCAACATATCTCCCTCTTGAAGTAATAGAGCCAGAGATTCAATGAAGCTTAGCTCAGCCTGTCTTATGATGTGTCTTTACAGATGATGAATGTCAGTTAATCCTAAAAGTGGCTGTAGGACTCACAAACCTGCCAAAGCCAACACCAGACAAGCACTTGTTTTCCCTCCAAATAACTTAGCGATACATTATACACGTGAAGGTAAATCATCTTTGCTTCACGGCCCAGTCAGCTTCACGCTCTGACCTCATAGCGAGGCGACTGTTTACGTTGGCTGGAACAAACCACTTGGAGCCCCTTTAATACTCGCAGGATTCAGCGGCAGCACCGAGCCGCGTCCATCAGCGACTGTTTGTGATGCTCAGTGTTTGTGTTTTTTGTGGTTGAGGGGAAAAAGGATCGGATGGAGGCAGTGACCAAGATGGTCCTGACACAGAAACACTGTTATACAGCTAGAAGCAAAGAGAAGTAATGAGGTTTACTTTGCCCAAACTTAAAGTGACACAAGGCTGTGACTTTGACACATGTGCATGTTTTTCTATTTACTCAGCTACATCACTAAATTAGCTTTCTTAGGCTTTTCATTGGTAATGCTTCTTTCACTTTGAATCTCCACCTTTTTTGACATGTTTGTGAGCGTTTGTTGCACCACTTCCAAGGCAAGCAAAACTACAAACTGCAAACTTTTAAATGCATTACATTAATAAATTAAAGCACAAAGCAAGCAGATGATTTAACAGCAGAACTTGCACCATAGAAAAACCACTGAATAGAACTGAAAATAAAAAATTTTGAACAACTAATCTGAACCTTTAAGGCTTTACAGTCAGAATATGAGCTTTACTCACCAGGCCAGAGGGAGAAATTAATTTTAATTTCCATCTTAGTACTTTCTCCTCATTGATGGTTCTTAATGAATGCTGCCAACCTTTGGAATTTGATCAAAGGTAAGTCAAGAAATTGGGAATATTTTTTAACCATAAATGTTTAGCATGACTACTTAGCTTATAATCATAGTAGAAGTTATAGGTATGTGGGAAACCAGGACAACTCTCTCACTAGTGACACACTTCAGTTGCCATGGAAATTCCCAAGACATTCCCAGGCCAGATAGGATCACAGTTTTGAGTTGAAAAGTATTAACTTCCTGGAAAATGTATTTTATTTTTGATTCATTTTAAAACACCTAAGTGTTTTACATTAGAAAACATTTTCTAGATCAGAAAATAGTAACTATTAAATATAAAATCATCAGTCTTCTGGTACGATAACTTTGCAATTTTTAGCTCACTTTAGGGACTTTGCTAGTTAAGCCATTTTGAAGACATTTAAAGCATAAACAGCCCATTGTATCGCTGACTCTCAATCGCACTTTGACTAAGTCACTCCAAAATCTTTATTTACTTGGTTGTGTGAAGGCCTTTTCTTTATCTTGATTTGCTTTTATTACTATTTAAAGCATTGTATTTTGCCCATGGAATGAAAAGAATGTAATAAATCGTTTGATAAGATTTATTTTAGTTTGTTTTGCAGGTTAGTTTCTGATAATATTCCCCCTTAAAAGCCAAAGTATTCTTGAGCTCAACATCACCGAATGATGCCCGTTTTTGTTTCCTTCAGGGTTCCCTGCTGAAGAGAAGAACTAATGGTTCTATCAGGCACATCATGTCATCCAGTAGTCTCAGACCATCATACTGCCGCCACCATGCTTGTTTGTCAGTATTTGGTGTTTTTTTCCTCAAACGCTGGGTTGGTTTTAATAATGATAAAATAATTTAACTTTCTGGATCTCACATTGGAGAAATTTACCTCTGCATTTTAACCCAACCCCTTGGGGAGAAGTGGGCTGCCATCGTGGGGCGCCCCGGGGTTAAGGGTCTTGCTCAGGGACCCAGAGTCATCAGCTTTAATCTGACACATACCTTCCAACATGTTCCACTATTGTCCTGTTGGAACTAAATATTTTCCCGAAAGTTTTGAAGATGATAAAGATGGTTTTAGCAAATGTGAGAGAACTCCTTTTAAACAGCAGTTTTCACCTTGAAAGCCAGTTCTACCTGTCTTTTTTATTGATTAACCCTAAACCTAAGGAAGGCAAGCCAGGCTTGAAATCTGTTTCTGAGGGGAAAACCTTAAAGTATGTCAAAAATGTAATAGATCTATACTCTTAGAAACAATAGATAATGTATATTTTATCAGCTTGCCAAGAAGTAAGGAGTTTCCTATCATGAAGGCTGTAACACTGTAAGGCTGTTTTAGAGTTTAAATTCTTTGAAAATGATCAAAGTGGACAACATTCTTGGCCCATATTTTGTTTTAAAATGTTACCTTTCAAATGTTATAACAAAGTCAATATGAGCCACTAAAAACAAAGTGTTACCCACTTCTCCTCTAGATATACAGCATGTACTACAGCTGGCTCTGGTTAAAGAAAGAAAACTATGCAGTAAGAGGGTGGTTAGCTGGTAATAAATGATCAGAGGACCCCTTTTCCTGAGGTCCTGCTGACAGTCTCATACACGGCTCATACCATGCTAAGCTTATGAAGAGGAACAGTTGGGATACAGCGGCATTAAAGAGACATGTCAGCCCAGCTTGGCTGAAACATCTCAGCTATGTTGCTGCAGCGTTACAGGAATGTAAGCTGTGGAGCAGACTTTTATAGCCAAGGTCAGCGATGAAGTTTCAGGGGCCGCTGAGGGGAATTTCAGAGACGTGTTGGATTTTTGGGGCTTACAGTCATTGCAGCACATTTAACAGTTTCACTATATCAAAGCCTACTTTGTTTACATAATGATATACAAAGCCTGGTCTTTATTACCTCAAGAAACCGCAGCCATCTGTGATTTATATCAGTTTGGGTTTCAGAAAGTCCTTCTGATTAATTTAGGCTTTTATTGGGTTTCTCTGCTGAAAGCAGAGGCCGTAAAATTAAATGTAATGGCATTTGACGTGGGAAATCCATAATAAAGTGCTCTTGTGATGATAAATGGAAGATATGAAAGGAAAGCTCCAAACATTTTCTTTTTTTTCACAGCTGGTCAGATGCAAATATAGACTGCATATGGGCTAGAAGCCATTTGTGTGTTTGACAAAGCCCAGCTTGTTTATGAAGCCCACTAAAACCCTCCCAGAGGAAACCAGCGGCACTCTGGTCCCAAGAGATGAATATCCAGCAGTGCATCATCCAGGAGAGCTCCCAGGATTCATAAAACGTACAGAGAGAGAGAGACGGAGAGATAGAGAGGTCTTTGAAGAAGGGTAGGGGGTTAAATACTATATGGGGTGTCCGCTGCATATCTCCTTTGAGATATCCAGCTGCCTTCTTCCTTCTTGTAGAACTGGCTGCACCGACTCATTTGTTTCCATGTTGAGTCAGAGTGTTTATGCACAGTCAGCACATTCCTGCTCCGCAGCAACGGATACAGCTCTGCACAAATCATCAGGGGGTGTCTACATTAGTCTCTATGCGGGGGAAGACAATTTTAACATCCCATGTTGTTTGGAGCAAATACTTTTTTTTAAGAATAACATGATAAATGGTCCTCTACATCGTAAAAAACGGCAGGTTGGTTTAACCCTATTTTAATAGGATTAAATGATCCACTTACCAATATGTAGTGATTTGAAGAGAAAAGTTGACCACTTGTTTCCTTTGGTTTTGCTTTTTGCTCAAACTTAAATACTTTAAATAATCAATTAAACTGTATGTTTTAAAATTGCAAATACCCAAAAATGCTAGATACCATTTTCAATTGATATAGAAGGAAGGAAACTTTCCAAACCAACCTAGAAATGTGAGAATGTGAATGCAGCTTGACCCAAGTTCAAAACATTAACTGTCTTTGTGTACACTGTAAACTTAAAGGTTTAAATTTGTGGTGGATGAAGTTAAGGCTTCTATATTCTGAGGCCTTGTTGGGTTTTCTGGTGAGATTATTCAGGATTGTTCTTTTAGATTATAATCCAACCTCGAGTGAAAATATGTAACAATGTTTATCTACACAAATATGTCATTTTCAAGCTAATTTTAGATTTAATGTGTCAAGTTAGACTAATAGGCAAGTCACAAAACAGCTATACGTCTGAAGATAAGAGTGGTCCTCTGCATGTTTAACTGCAGGAATGGTTTGTTTAGAGTAATGGGCAATTTTGATCCACACAGTATGTGTTAGATGTTGGCAAAACAGTTTAGTTTCACATAAACAGAGAACCTTTCTCCATTTTTAGTCATGTTTATACACGGCTAATGGAAAACACCAGCAGTTCCTATGGTTTCAATGTTTTTCTTTATACCTCTCTGGGACACAGCAGCTCTTATTGACAGCCTCTCCCACCTGAGCTATCGACCTCTACAGCTCCTCAAGAGCTTTTTCCAAGGGCTTGGTTGCTTCTCTGATTGAGACTTTCCTTGCCCACCCTGTCAGTTTAGGTGAACATCCATGTCTCCGTAGCTTATTAACTAGCGACAGGTTGAACAGTTCCCTGTTAGATGTTTAAATGTTGGTGTATTGTTTTATTGGCCTTTAGAGGTCAGCACAGGAAGTCGTTGCATTTTGCACATTGGCTTTGCAGAGATTTTAAACCCAGATCTCATCAGATCATGACCTTAAGAAGCCAAAAGAACCAAAATTCAAAGATCCCCAGCTACTACTTCCTGTGGGCTGAGGGTCAGTCTATGCCTTAGGAAGAAGAGAAATAGTAGTAATAGTAGTTGTAGGATGGACTGGGAGATCAGATTGGTGGATCTGTTGAAGTGAGCCAAGAGGAGACTTTATTTGCTCTACCTTCCGACCGCCTAATTATCGTCATGAGACTTGGACAATGCCCCCCAGGGCTCCCCAGGGCACCGCCCTGTCTCCATTCCTTTTTACCCTTTACACCTTTGACTTTACCTACAACATGGACATCTGCCATCTTTAGAAATTTTCAGATGACTCTGCCATTGTAGGCTGGGTTTCTGAGGGGAACGAGCTGGAGTATCGATCGGTCAGCATGAACTTTGTAGACTGGTGTGAGAAAAACCACCTCCCTCTTAACATCAGTAAGACCGAAGAGATGGTGATTGGCTTCAGGAGAAGACCCCCACCTCACTCCCCCGTGAACACCCAGGGGCAGGACATAGAATCTAAGGAGAGTTTCAAATACCTGGGTGATCATGTAAATAATAAACTGGACTGGACTCGTGACACCGACTCCCATAGGAAGTCGGCCAGAGCCGACTCCACCTCCTGAGGAGGCTGAGCTCCTTTGGAGTGAGCAGACCCCTTCTTAGTACCTTCTATGACTCTGTGGTGGCATCAGCCCTCGTCTTCACTGTCGTCTGCTGGGCCCCTGGCAGCGCAGAGCGGGAAAGAAAGAGACTGAAAAACTGGTGAGAAAGGCCGCTTCTGTCCTAGGCTGCACTCTGGACTC
>NW_015151781.1:38711-41637 GCF_000732505.1 Cyprinodon variegatus | reverse complement strand
GTGGAAACACTGTATATATCCCATGCACCTGTTTCATCCCTTAGCACCTTCTTCTTCTCCTTTGACTATATGAGCTGTTCTCCACTGTTAGATCAATAAAGTAAATCAATCAATCAATAAGTTGCAGTGACTTGTGGAGTGGGAATAAAGAGAGCAATGTCTGTTTTCCTTCTGAGCCTTTTTCACCTTCACCACCAGAAAACAATTGTTGGATGAAAAAATAGATATTTTAGTTAAACTTTTATAATAATGCAAGATGTTTATTTTCATTAGGCACAGATCAACACCCATGTTCGAGTCTGCAGACCTTCAGCCAGTGAGTTCTTCCTCAGAGAAATGCAACATTCAGCTGCAAGGTTTCCAGAAAATCTATAACCAGCAGCAGCCAGTGTTTCTACAGCAACAGCCAGGTGATGACAGCTTACTCACAGTACTTGAAGGTAACAAAAAACATGTTTTAACTTAACTTGTTTGCTGTTCTTTCTTTCTTTAAGAATGTACCTATCAAGAAGGAAAGGTAGTTCCTCCAGCCAGCAACAGAGGCTTTGAACCTGCCAGCTTCTTCCCAAACCCATCCGCCTCTCACCCTGGAGGTAATACCTCTGACCATCGTCAGAAACATTACTGCTTTTGCTAAGCATTACTTAAGATACAAGCAAAACCTCCTGCTCTCCTTTTGTTAGGGTTTGACTTGCTGCAGGACATGCAAGCCCAAGTCGAGGACCTTTACTCCTCATCTCCGTGCCCAGAGGACAGCTTCCTCTTTCAGTGTGGAGGTGTGGACCGCTGCCTCAGTCAGATCTACTCTATCTACTTGGATTCATGATGAAAAACTGTAAAGTCCAAATGAAATGCTCTCTATAATAAAGGATCATTAACGATAGGTACTATCTGCTGCACTTCCTTGAAGAATTTATAGAGAGGTTGTTGTTTTTTTCTCTCCTTGTACAAAAATAACCGGAGAGAAGGAAACTTTCAAGCAAACTGGCATGCATGATTGACCAACACAGAACATCTGGTAACAATATACAGATGTAAATAGCGGCGAACTTTGTATTCAGAGATGACCGAAGCATTTGTTATCTGGATGAAATGAGCTACAGTACTTGCTCCATATTCATCTCTCCCTCCCTCAGCAATGCCAAATTCAGCAATTGTGAATGTTCCTGCTTACACAACACAGCAAACTGCTGTATAACTCAGATTTCCTGCAGCTGGAGTCCATAAATAATTGTCAACAGATTTTAACAAAAGTCAGTAACTATTTAAGGTTCCTAGGAAGAACTTTTCCCATTATGTGAATGAGAAGGACAGTTAAACATTAACAGGAGCTTCATTTTAAGAGAACAAAAAGCATCACTTATCATGCAAAATACATATTCTAGTAATCTTTACAGATTGATCAGCATAACATGAAAAATGCCTTTTTAAACAAGATATTATTTTACCATTCCCGAATACTTTTATTTATTTCCTAGTTTGACAACAAATGTGATTTAAATTGTTGTAGTTGATATATGTTATTCTTCCCAGCTATCATAAAACAATGATATATACATATTTAGAGATCTAAATATGTGTTGTTATCAAATTGAAAGCTGTTCAAACAAGTTGAACCAGATATAACTATGGGATATAAACTGCCTACAGTGTCACTGGAGAGTACTCACTCCCCTTCACTTATTCCACACTTTGTTGCATTACAGATTTATTTAAATGAAACCGTAAATTATGAAGATCAACACAAAGTACATCCTACTGATGAGGCAAAAGGCTGTTTTACAACTATGGGCCTTTACTTTTGATTAAAACCTTTGATTATCCACTTTTTATTGGTATACACATCCATGACTTAGTCATTTTTCCAAGCAACTTTAGCAGTAATTCAGGACCTCATGGTAACTACACTGTTTAGAAAACTCTGTAAAGGATGAATTTGATAAGCATGCTAAAAAAAAAAAATTCTCATGGCTATTATTTGCTTTGGTTTTAAACTCAAAAACAAAAATCAGAGACTACAGGAACTTATACAAACATTTAGTTGGGCCGTGTCAGTTCTTTTTAACCAGATCGCTGGTTCTTAAACTTGGTCTAAATTTGATGCCAAATAATTGTTTTTCCAACTTTGGGGATTTTTTTCTTACTAAATTCTGTTTCTATTCAATGCCGTTTTATTTATTTAGCACCGATTCAGAACACATGTTATCGTAAGACACTTTAAAGAGAAAATTCAATCATTCTAGACAGGTTGGTTGAAGGTTTTCTACCTAAGTAAACCCAGCTGACAGGAATTGAATCATCAACTAACATTTTGAATAAAGATATCATAGATTGCGCACTATAATGTTAAGACTGTGTTGAATGTAGGATAATCTATTCCAGAATTGACATTCTGAGCCCCAAACAAAAGAAATAGAGCTAATTCCAGTGTCTTCATGTGTCAAGAGAAGCAGAGAAAATCACCAATTTGAAGCCAAACCAAACATCATGTTGTTTAAACATTTTGAGGAGAACCTGATGAGACCCAAAGTTAAAGATCTTGCACAAAAGATGTAAAAAGAGAATGAGTCTGTAAAATAATGGACTTTTTGTTTGGAATCTGTTATCTTTTACTATTATTTTCTGCATATTCTTTCAGTGCCTGTATGATCTAATGGATAGAGATGTGTGTGTGAAATTTTTTGGCCTTTCTGATGTCCTGATTTTACTGTTAGCTTTCAAGTTTTAATATTTTAAAAAGTTAACCCACTTGTTTCCAGACCTGAAGCTGCGCCAAAGTGAGTTATTGCCGCCCCCTAGTGTCTAAGTGAATGTACTGAAAAGCTCTTTAAACTAAAGTAAAAAAAAAAAAAAAAATGAATGAAAAAGAGCCAAACAACCTTACTATAAAAAAGCTTTATATTAAAAAAAAATATATGTCTGCTCT
>NW_015151781.1:34317-37458 GCF_000732505.1 Cyprinodon variegatus | reverse complement strand
TCAGGTTAATCTTATAACCAGAGAAAGGACTAAATCAGTCAATTAAATCGAGAAGGCCTGGTATAGATGTCTCAGGATCAGTTAGCAGGATTAGAGCATCATCCATGTATAAAGTTATTTTGTGACACAACTGTCCAGTCTCTAAACCAGGTATCGTGGGTGTCGTCCTAAAGGGTTCTGCAAGTGGTTCTACAGCCAAAACCAATAAGAGAGGTGATAAAGGGCAGCGCTGCATCACCCCCCTGTGAGTATTAAAGTATTCAGACTTGAGTCCATTAGTTAAAACTGCTGCCTGTGGTTCTATATATATATATATATATATATATATGACCCTAACCCATTTTATACAATTTAATAGTGAAGAGTTAAAAGATGAATAATAGAATACTATACTGTAAAGTGTTTTAACAATATAAAACTGGGCACCTGCAGAATAAATAACCAATATACAGCTATGGACATTTTTTAATGGATATTTTAAATTAGCAGCAACATTAGAGATGTGCAAAATGACAGCAGCATGTTATTTAAGTGACTACAGTAGAAACTGTGCAAAATCAGCATGAATGTAACAAGTTATTAAAGTTGTTAGGAACAGTGATGGTTATAGTCTTACAGCTGCTGGGAAGAAGGGCCTGTGATAACGCTCCCTGGTGCATTTAGGGTGCAGCAGTCTGTCACTGAAGGAGCTCTCCTGTTCTGCAACAGCTTCATGCATGGGGAAGGAGACATTATCCAATATAGATGTTACTTAAGTTAGATTTACAAAAATGTTCAAATGATCCTTCTGCTTAACACTAAAGTGTTCATCTCCCACCTGTTATTTTGATGCAGCAAAAGGTGTGCCCCAAGGCTCTATATTCTGGCTAATCCCTTTAACAATGTAGAAAAAAAAGCAGCACCGAGGAGAAGTGGACTCCAACCAATTCCATTCAGTTTATTTATATACTGTAGCGCCAATTCACAACCAGATCATCCAGTCAAAATGAATGGTCTTTTGTTGCTGTTTACCATGGAGCCTCTTGTCTACCCTTGTATCTTACTACTTGTGTTTCCAGCTTCCTAGATGTTACTTAAACAGTCATTTCAGGTTTTTGATCACAATATTCTGTTACATTCTGGGTTTTCTCTGTATGTACAGAACTTCAAAGAAAGGACTTTTTACTATGTTTTTATAGGACATGAGATGGTGTGCTGACAGAATAAGTGGTAATTGTGTTTTCCATAAACCTGGTATTCTAGAGAGACAAAAATGAATCACCCTTAGCAGACAATCAGCACTGTAAAGCTGGAAAGGGCAGGGAAGCGACAGCTTGAAAGAAAGCAAAACTGGACTGTTGTGGAGGACTTTTTTGCAGGACAGCTCTAAATATGCAGCCGGGGTAACAATGAAAGGGCTTAGATTAAAGCATTTTTATTTGTTAAAACAGATCAGCCAAAGAAAAGACCTCAATCTATTTATTGTCTGAACATACTTACATTTGCGGAGCGGGGTAAACCATGGACAGAGTACCACTCAGTGAGAGCGCAACACCTTGATACAAAAAATATATTCAACAGTGTAGTGGTATGTGTTACATAATACATGTAAAATATTCAGCATGCCTTAAACTGGGAGACAATGAGTCAGAGCCACTGACTCAACTAAAAAAATCCTAAAAAAGATAAAGGAGCTCTCACTGAAGTCAAATGCTAAATTTTCCTGAGGTTTTTTCATTATAGTTAGAAGCAGCTCTATTCTGAAGAGGCTCCTCTCATCTTCTCAACACCAACTGATTACTGCTGACTTTTTCCATAAATGTTCTTTACTTTCTCAGTGTTACACTGAATTTACCTGCATGGTTTACTGTTTATATCACATGGAAATTCTTGGATAAAACAATTTGCTTTGTTAATTTTTTTGGAATTATTTAATGCTGTTGCAGATAATAAATTGTTTTACAGCCTCATACCTTTTTTATGGCAAGTTAAAGGCTGTCAACATTCAAATATTTAAAGATCTCAAACATCTCATTTGTTTTCTTTTGTTCTACACAAGAAACATAATTAATTCCACATAATTTATTGCATCCAACTCTTCCAACCACACACGCACCAAAGTGGTGAAGATTGATGAACATTTTATAATACATAATTTAATCTCTTTTTATGATCTTGGCACTGATGACTGGCTTAATTACTCATTTCAATCACCAACTAAACTCTGCCCACTTTCTCAACACTGCTTATCTGATCCACTCTCCCCTGCCTTTATTTAAGCTGCTTGCATCCAGTCATCGAGCGAGATCATTCTTGTTCTCTCTAGCCGGTGGTGAGAATGTTTTTAGAGTACTTGATCCTGATCTGACCTGTTCTGCCTCTCAACTACTGAGCCTGCCAGTTCCAGTATGGACGTTTATCTGAACTGTCTTTGGATTTCTGAACCTCTGAACCTGCCTGTTCCTGTTTTGATATGTTTGCCTGACCTGGCTTCGGACCCCTGACCCTCTGAGCCTGCCTGTTCCCATATGAATGGTTTGCCTGAACTGTCTTTGGATTCCTGAACCTCTGAACCTGCCTGTTCGTGCTCTGATCTGTTTGCCTGACCTTGCTTCAGACTCCTGACCCTCTGAGCCTGCCTGTTCCTCTTCTGTTTGCCTGACCTGTCTTTAGACTCCTGCTTGTTCTCCAGTTCTGCAGCATCTGGGACACTTTGGCGGCTCCTGCTGCATCTTGTTGGCAGTCTGGGCAAGGACGGAATTTGCAAATCAGTTTCCTACCTCAGAAGCCCTAGCCGCTGCTTCTCAGCTCCGCCAATTTTAAATAAGTGCATTCCACTGTCTGTCTTAGACTTAGAGACTTAGACTTGACTTTATTAATCCCTTGGGATTACTCCCTTCGGGAGATTGTATTTCCAGTAGCAGGAAAAATTGCACATACAAGAAAATAGAGGATGTTTAGACACAGTATATACAATAGAAAAATAAAATCAATTAAATAAGGTGTAGGAAGATATATTGGGGGATGAGGATAGACAAATAAATACAGATTAGAGATTATTAAATTATGATGCAGGTTCTCATTATTCATTGACTGTTTCTAAAATATGTTTTAATAATAATACAATGCATCATACAATGAATTGCATCATATTAGTGTATA
>NW_015151781.1:8606-34307 GCF_000732505.1 Cyprinodon variegatus | reverse complement strand
GTCTTGCCTCTAATACACAGTTTTTCTGTATAAGTTCCAATGACAAGAAGATTAAATTCTTTGATATTTTAGTTCATAAAACGTAACTGCATTTTTACCTTGACTAGTAACTTGCTACTTTGATTTTGCTATAAATAATAACGGTGGCAACAGTGGCAGGAGTTCGTCTTGCAAACAGAGGGTTGTTGGTTCATACTTTCAGTGTTGTTGTATCCTTGGGCAAGTCACTTCACCTGCATTGCCTACCTCTGAAGGTCAGAGGCCCTGGTGGCACCAGCGTACGGCAGCCTCACTTCTGTCAGTGAGCCTCAGGGCTGCTGTGACTACAGTGTAGCTCTCTACCATCAGTGTGTGTGTGAATGGGTGAATGATTGAATGTGGCGTTTGGTTAAGTCTCCTGACTTGAAAAAGCTTTCTATAAGTACAGTCCATTTTCCATTTACCAAGATGTGATTTACTTTTATTGAGAAGTAACTTTAACTTGATACTTTTTGAAGTAATGCTCCCAACTCTGATATTGACTGATAGATACAACAGCATGGATGATCATCTGTCTTAAAATATATTATATCTTGTCAATTTAAATACAACTAATTATAAATCAAAGACAAAAATCCAAATACATGTGATATACTGATATATTTGGGGGAATATATTTTACTGCATAATAACCGCAAAATAAAGACACTAATTTAAACCAGAGTACCCAGAGAGAACCCATGCATTCACCGGGAGAACAGGCAAACTCATCACATAATCCTGCGTGCTGGGATTCACATCCCATGAGCTTCTTGCTGCAGGGGAAAAATTAATGTTTCCAAGTGCAACTTCAGCCACCAGGCGGCGCTTTGTCACCACCAAGCCACTTGTTGACTGCGTAAACTTTGCCCTGAGGTTTAACAAAATCAAACCAATCGAACATAATAAGTTAAACAGCAACATAAATCTCTTTAGGGAACACTGAGTGCGGATAAAACCTTATCATAGCTCCCTCCCNAAAATCAAACCAATCGAACATAATAAGTTAAACAGCAACATAAATCTCTTTAGGGAACACTGAGTGCGGATAAAACCTTATCATAGCTCCCTCCCAGATAAATAATCCACCTCTGCACACAATCCCACTCAGAAAGGAGGCTGTGTTCCCACATAACATTTGGAGGAGACACACCCTCAGATCTGCTGAGCGACAGGAGGAGAGCTTCTGCCTGAGGAGTTGATGGGATGCAGAGAGGAGCCACACAGTGAGCTTTAACCCTGCATCACAGAGCAACAGGATGGAGACATGATGGGGACAATTTAGGTAAGTAAACACCTCTCTGAAGGCTTACAGAAACGGTTACATTTAATGGGATTTTACTTTGTTTTTCTTTTGCACCTGTTTCAACACTTTACAACTTGGTTTATGTTTATTTACCATGTAAACTATAGATTGGCTGATATAAGCAAACTAGAGAACTGACACCAACTCTTAGTAGGAGTTTTATGAGTAAATGAAACCTGTTCAAAACTAAGTTTATTTCCATTTGTCTTAACTTATAATATGTGTTTATATAAAATGTGTGCCTTGAATTAAAACATTATAATCAGGTTAAAAGAACAGGAGATGTGCGTCATGGATCCTCAGCTGCAGCCTTGATTCTTCATCAGATACTTCCTGATGAAAGGAAGCATTAAACCGTTATTTCAGAGAAGGCTTGGCTGCCAAAGAGGAAGCACCAGCTCACATTGTTAGAGAGTGAGATCATTCACAGTCTCTAGATCTAAATCTTCTTTCTCTCTCTAAAACACTTTCAAAAGGTCAGTCAGTACTGTATATTTCTGCTCTGTGTAGTGCAGTCAGCTCATATTTTTGTGTTTTTGCTGTTTCCATTTAATGTTTTATACACAGAGCTCTAGATACAGCTCCAACCTTTAATCCACTTATCTGAATTCTCCGTTATCTTTACCTAAGAATGCAAAGACTCTTGTTCTGGTTTAAAACTTGCTCAGAAATAGCTGTGAACATTTGAACCAAAGCTTCCAAATTTAAGCAAATAACCAGGCGACCAGATCTCAACTTGTTTCCTGTTCTTTTTGTTTCAAACTGATGCAGCTTCTGTGGATGGCTATCAGTTGAAACAAAAGACCCGTACATAGCCTAACAGCATGCAAATAACCACACAGGTAACATTCAGGATGCTATATGTAGACACAGAGCACCCCATGGGTTGGATTCAAATAATAAAATCCTCAGAAATATGCAGAGGAAAAGGATCTGCATGGCCCTGAATTTGAATAAAACCATGTTGAGCCCACTGTGATCTTTTTTCACAGTTAAAAAACAAGTGGTTGTCAGATAGAAAAAAAGAACCTGCGATCTGGACTTTGGTTAAGTTGCAGGGTACCAGACTGGACTAGAGACTCCAGTTTCAGTCAAAATGTTTCAAGAGCCCATGCCAGATTTAAATTATCAATATATTAGGGCTTTGGCTCTCGCTTTTACTGCTCTTTATGGGTAAATAGGATTAAAAAAAACCATATAAGAATGTTATTTCTGAAACCCTCTGATTTTGTGTAAATAACATACCACTTGACAGCTTTAAATGTAAAGCAATCTGAGGACACCCAAAATCATTTTTCATTTTTCTATGGTGGTTTCTAATCTTCTTCTTAAGTTTTTTTTCCTTTTCAATGGGGCTGTGTTATCTAAGGCAGTATGCAGAGAACTAGCAACCCCATCAACAAAATCCTCAACCTGTGAAGGGGAATAAACTAAACTTTTGCTCTCTGCAGCACGTTATTTCTTCACATTCTATGCCGTATGTCAGCACAAGGTCTAAAGTATGAAGATGTGAATGTGTGGGAATATTCACATTTTGAACAAAGCCAATAGTGTCTAAGATAGCATTAGAGGTTGCTCTTAAGCTATCACCTTCAATGTCAGAATGGATGTTAAAATCCCCCACTATGATGACCCTGTCAGTATTCAATAACCAAATCAGATAGAAATTCTGTCTAAGAGTCACAGTAAGGACCTAGTGGAGGATTCGAAGTTACAAAAAGAAGAGTTTTTCTTGCTTTGCAAGTTGGATAAGGAATACTAAGGGTTAAATGTTCTATTGAGGATTTCACATGGTTTTCTCAAAAAATCTCTTATAACCAAGTCAGTTAAACTGTGTTTTCTAGAGAACTCACATTTTGTCGTTCAACAACATAAAAACTATTTTTGTTTTCTATTGTTGGTGTATGCCTCGCCCAAAGTTTTGCCTTTCTAGTATTTAACTCCATCCTGACCCTCCCAGTTAATTCTGACCTGCTGTATCTGTATCTGTGTTCCTCTGTCTTTATTGAAGCTGACTACAAAAGGGAAATAGTTATACTTGATTTTCTATAATGTCAAAGGTTCCTTAGAAATCTCGTGACAAGGTACAGAGATTACAGGCCAAGTTTGAACATTTCCATTTGTTTCTTGATGGTCCATCATATACAATCAATTTTAAAACAACTTTAGTTTTTATTACAAAATCAGGAAATGAAATAATAGTCTTTATTTAATGATCTTCTGCAATTGTCCCAACTATGCAAATTCAGTTAATCCAGCAAGAGGAGCTAGATAGCTTTCCTCAAGATGATCTAATGAACATGAATTTTTAGACTGGCTGTGTCTTGATTCTTGTTGATGTTTTAGTGGTGTTTCCAAAAATCAGCTAAGAACCGATTTGTTTTACAAAAGTTTGATCAAACTGTCATCTCTTTTATCACTTTAAAGGCCCTTTTTTTGTTTTAACCTCTTTCTGCTGTATTTTTACTTTCATTAAAAGGTATACAAAGTGTTTCATCTACCAGTGATTACTTGCTGACTTTTTAAAGTCATTAGGAAAGCTTTTACCCTGTTTTTTGTCAATAAAATAAATAAATAAATAAATAAATAAATAAATAAATAAATAAATAAATAACAAAAAAGAAGAGTAAAGTTGATCTGGCACAATGATATGCTCTGAGGTTGGGTCGACTCAAACTGAGCTCAATGAGGGAATGAAGTGAATCTTACTAACATCCAGACAAGAACTTCTAAATCTGCTACATCAGATGTTTGCAAGGTCGGCCAGTTCAGCCTGTATGTTGTCTACAGCTGGACCAATAAACCCAAGACTCCCTGCAGATGTACTCAGCAAATAATTAACTGGAGACTGCAGCAAGAAACATTGATTTAGGTTTGTTTAAAAACAGATACAGAAAGCACACAGAGTTTTTCTGCATGGGCCCTCACTTCCTGCCTTTGTTTAAGGGTCTCACTGGACCTGCTGGTATTCTCAGAAATAGCCCATTCTGGGCTTTTTTATGTTGCCTCTTTTTGATTTGTTTCGCTTTGGAAAGGTTGTGGGAGACGGAATGACTTTAAGATATACTTTTATTTATAGCTCATGCAGACAACATAGCTGACTTTTGAAATAAAGAAAAGAGCAATATATTATCCATTATTTGTCAACAGTATTATTATCTTATGTTATTTGTTCAAAGATGCCCATTGGCTCTTGCAAGAGCAGCATTTTAAAACAATGCTGTTATAAGCACTGTAATTACAAGAACAACAAACCAGTATTATTTGGGGTTTGCTCAAAGTAACATTATGACACTTTTTTAGTTTGCTGGTGCCATAATCTTAGTTTTTTTGCAAAACTCTTTATATTTATGTTGATTTAAACAAAGAAAAAGAAAAAGAGAAACATGGGGGTAGCTTTTGGTATAGTACATCAGAATTTGTTTTTTTCTTGATTCTCCTCTGAAACGTAAAGTGTATTTTTTCAGAAACAAATGTAAGCATACAATAACAACAGAAGACTATTGTTAATATCAGTCCAAACCTATAAAAAGGGGACAGAAAGACAAAATGTTGAATATACACTAAATTAGAGTTCAATTACGTTTATTTATATTGCTCCAATTCACTCCCCATGTCATCTCGAGGTATTTTACAGAAACAATGCCATCAGCTATCAGTTAGTTATGTCCAGTTTAAAAACATGGAGGCATGTTTGTGGAGAAACATGCATCATTTCTACTACTTCACAATTACTTTAAGCTGATCTAGTGACTTAGATCTCAATAAAATACATTGAAGTTAGAGGTCAAAATGTGACAAATGGAACAAAAATAATAGATGCCGTATTTCTTTTAATACTGCAGTATAATTCAGTGTACATGCAGACCCATCACTGGTTTAGAAATGATTTGATTTAAAAGGTGGAACGAGAAGAACATGGTATGATAGAAAGACATCAGGTCTTGATTCTGTCTCCTTGAACCCCAGTCGGCCTCAGCAGATGGCTGCTCACACTGAGCCTGGTTCTGCTGGAGGTTTCTTCCTGTTAAAAGGGAGTTTTAACAGGAAGTGATATGTGTACATATGTCATTACAAAGGTAGCGGTTTTAAATCCCAGTGGTGTTAAACCAAACTGTGCAGTGCTGTTACACAGTTTTCACTCTCGTAGATATTCTTTCTCCTTTTGTTTACTATGAGAAAACGATAAACTGACTGGATATACTAGTATTATTTACAAAGAAAACAAAAAACAAAACATGGTCCAACAGCATTCACTGACAGAATGTTTCACACCACCTTGGAGGAATATGGCCCCCTGTTTATAGCAGAATGATCTTTTTCAGCCACTACTAATTGCAGGTCCAGTTGCAACAAATCATGCTAAGACCATCACAGTACCGCCACCATGCTCAGCTGAATGATGTTCTCTGGGTAAGTTTTATGACAGATGTCTTTATGGGCCAAAGAATATCAGGAAAAGTTAGACAGGGACTTGTTTTCTTTGAGGTCAGCTCCTGTTTTGACCTTTGAATTCCGCGATAGATGCTGTTCTTGCCAAGTCTCTAGCCCAATCCCAAACCGGCCCCTAAACACTAACCCTGAGCAGTAACCCTCTGTTTGCCCACAGAGGGTCTGCCACATCAAGGGCCGTCCCAATCCACATAACTGGTAGGGCAAGTGGACCATTCAGTCTGCATCAGTGCAGTCTCACTGGGATTTGGCGAAATAATGGCAATCAATTCAGTTTATTTATATAGCACCAAGTCTCAACACATCATCTCAAGGCACTTTACAGTTCACCAGGTCATACAGTCAAATTGATTGAAAGTTTTATATTTAAGGAAACCTCACACTGAGCATGCTTGTAGCGACAGTGGAGAGGAAAAACTCCCTTTTAACAGGAAGGAACCTCCTACAACACCAGACGCCAGAGCAAAACATTGGCATTTAACTGTAAGTTCCGCGGGTTTGCGTCATCTTTGTCACATCAACAGAAAAAAACAAGTTAGGAAAAGAAAACAAGACGTTATTGATTCCAGAAAGAAGGTCCTCCCTTCAATCAAGGTGCCCATTACAGCTGTGTGTGACGTCATTGGGAGTGACACTCGAGAGCTAAGGGGTGGTGCTTCTGTTTCTCACTGTTAATTACTGACCTGAACTGAGACAAGTGAAGACTTTTGCGCTTCAGATTTAGTTTTAAGTAGCATTTTTTTCCTCAACCCTCTGGATAAGTCATTGCTGTGCTCTTGAAGTGATTTTGGTTGGCTGGCCACTCACCCTGTATTTATAGATAAAGCCTCCCACTGTAACCCTTTCCTCAGTGACAGAAGCCAGTTACTGTGTATCTCATCTATCCTTTACTTTCTTTAGACCAGAACAGAATGAGTACTCATTTGAAATATTCAGCCCACGTTGTCAGACACCTATTCAAGAGTCGTCCTTATCCTGCCTGTCAGAAAGTAAGCAGCCCTTTGCTACGTGGGTGACAATGAATTAATAAAATTAGGTTAATCCCTTTTAATAAATTCAATTAATCAGTCTATTATTTATGTGTATAAATTCATTGACTGATTCACAGCAATATTTAGCAAAATGCTTAAATTAATTAAGATAGAAAGGTAACATAAGAATGCAGATTATAGACGGGGTAAATAAAACCAGAGGTGTCCTTGCATTTAAAAATGTAAGCAGCCTTCCTTAACAAGAGTTTTGAGCTTTGATTATAAATACCTAATTCAGTTGTAGATCTCAGATTTAGAGGAATCTGAATTCAGCATCAAGATCCAAGAGTAAATCGTTGTCTGAACCTGACGACATCGTGCAAATAGAAAGGCTCAATGTCTCTAATGAATAACAGAAGACATGGCTATTGTTTTCTAACAGGGGGGAAGAGTTTCATTTTCATATATTTTCAGGTTTGTTTGTCTAACTTTTTTATTCCTTTAAAAAAATTAAATCATCATGTTAAGAATTTTTTTCAACACAGATTGACGGTGCAGCTATCATGGGGTCCTCAGTTGGCGCACAGTCCTTTGATCATTGTTTAAGCTAACCTGTTTCCCCACTTTAAAGTGGTTTTACTCTGGATTAGCTGCAAATTTGAGTATTAGCTTCAAGCATTTCACTTACTGCATATATGTTTGGGTAAAACTGTTGATCCCATGAAGCTCCTGTCTTCAGACCGGCTGACATCATCAACGTTAAAAACAAACAAGCACCCTTTTCTGCATCCTGTTTGTTTCACGTGTCGGTCATTGAGGAATGGCAGGCCTTGTTTACGTTCACCACATGTGCTGCATTTAGGCTGAGGCAGCCCCACTGTACGCCGGCATTTCAGGAGGTGACTAGTAATTACTTTATTTGTGTCTTGAAAACATCAGTTCCTCCCAATTTCTTTTCATCTGTTTCCCAAAACAGAAATTAAATATAGGTGATAGACGTGACAAAAATAGAATTTTCAGTGTCAGGTTTTGGATATTTAACTAAATAAACTGCTTTCCTTGGTATTTAATTTAATTATGAAAGAAAAATATACCTCGTTACCTACCCTGTAAAATTGACTTGAATTAACAAAATTGTGACAACAGCTTAATTTTGGTTGAAATTCATATACAGATTTTTACAAAAATATGAAGCATTATTTCATTTATTTATAATATTATGATTTATATCCAAAGAAATTCACACCTCAGTTTCACCAAAATGTAAATCTCACCTAAAACCAATAAAAATAATTTTTCATTCAGAAATATTCTTTTGTGGGGTATATAATCATGGGGAAGACTGCCGGCTTAATGGTTATGCAGCACACAGTCAGAGGGTAATCCCAAATAGATAATAACCAAAGACACTAGGGGTGTGAAAAATAATCGTCATGATGATGCATCGTGATTCTAATTTTCGTGATCTACTGCATCGATTCTTGACACCAAGTATTGATTATTAATTTAAAAAATGAATAAATAAAATTGCATGAATGGTTGGCGAACATCAGCCAAAAAAAAAGTGTAATACAACTTCCAGTCCAGTAGATGTTGCTACGGATGTGTTGACGCACGCTGCCTTCTTTCACAAGCATTTCCGGCCGCGGGATACTGCGACAAGTCATTCAAAAACAAAACATGGAGGAGATTGAGAAACTTCGTCCGGCTCCATCACATTTCAAATCCGATGTTTGGAAGCATTTTGGTTTCAAAAACAAAGGTAAAAATGCAGTTGATATGATGCACGCAATTTGCAAACACTGCTACACCAGAATTAAATACTGTAGGAACACAAATATTGCAATGCATCGCAATAATTCAAGTATCGTGATGCATCGTGATAGAATCGCATCGTGACTTCTTTGGCAACACCCACCCCTAAAAGACACTATCTCTTCTCTATCAAAGAATACCTAAGGAAAGTTGAGTGGAAGGAAAAAGGGTCCCAGAAAACGGTGCACAAGCAACAGGACTTATTCCATAACTCTTTAAGATTAAATCTTCAAGAATCACCAAAAACCAACTTATTCACATGAGCTACAAATGTCACATTCCTGATTTAAGACAATTCTCAAAGGGGGATAATTTCAGAGATGTCTTTCCTGATCTAAAGATGAAAAAGGCCTTTTATTTGCATTTTATTTGTAAATGAGACCTGTGATTGGCTAAGACCCTGTTTTGAATGTTGTGTAGCTCAACACTAACCTAATAATCCTTGAAGAAGCCAACAGCCTGGAATATATTTCAGCAAACTGATGTTTCTGCTTTAACCTTTGTAAAATTTGCATTTTCTGTAAAACTGAATCTTGAATTTTCAACAGCTGTGCAGTATGCCTGTCAAAATTCGTAAACACAAACGCCTGAAATGAATCGCTCTGCGTAAAAAGATTCTGTATCATAATGAGGTTTCACTTTTTTAATGAAAGGACTAAAATAAATGAACTTTTGTTAAGGTTGTAAAGTTGTGGTTATTGTGTTGATTAGCTGGTAAAATGATTACTGAAGGACAGGGTAACAAATATTTATATATTTGAAGCCTTTCACCACAGCATCTGTTTCCTCTCCTGCAGCCGAACGAAGGACCGCCACTCCCCACTGATCCCTGTCACCATGCCAACATTTACAATCCTCAGAGCAAACAGGAGTCCCCTGAGAAACTGCTGAGTTTATCAGAGTATAAAAGCTTCCTTCTTACTCTGTGGGGGAGACGGGGATGCAGGTAGGTTGGCTGAGGAAGCAGATAAATTACGATGGGGATGTGGTCTGATGAAATCATCTTTTTTTGCAGAGATGGTTCTCCGCTGGGATCTCCTTCTGCTTTCTACCTTCCTGTTGAAGGCTGGTCCGGTTATCGGATGTGTTTGTCCACCAGCAACGATTTTATCCCAGTTTCCCTCTGAAGGTTTGGCATCTTCCTGCTGCTTGAACTTCTCTGGCTCTGCACTCAGTCATGCACACTGGTCTGTGTTCACCAATGGGACCAAAGCACAGATTCTGGATCTCTCCAACTGTAACATCAGCTTTATTTATGTTAGTGATAAACAAGCTTCTGAACTGCAGAGGGTTTACTTAGGTCGGAACAGACTGAGAGCGTTACCAAAGCAGTTCCTGGCAGGGCAGCCCAGTCTGATTGAGGTGGATCTGAGTGAGAACCTCCTGGAGGAGCTCCCCAAAGACTTTCTCCAGGATTCTGATTATCTCCAGAGGCTGGATCTGCGGGGGAACCAGCTACGTTCCCTCCCCGGTGATTTATTGCAGATACGCAGTCTTGAAAGACTAGAGCTGGATGAGAACCTCTGGGAATGCTCCTGTTTGTTCCTGGAGGTGTTGGAGGCAGGCCAGCAGGCTAACAGGACCACCAGGCTGGAGGATCTTGTGGGAAACGTGACATGCTCCTCTCCTGAACACCTGGCTGGGAGGACAGTGTGGTCTCTGATGATCAGTGACATCTGCCGCCCAGCCGGCCTTACAGCACTCTTCATCGTGCTCCCCCTGCTTATCCTCTCTGCCTTGCTGCTCTGCTGGTGCTGCGGGAGGAAGAGGAAGAAAAAGGAAACACCTGCTTTCAGCTCTTCCAAGAAGAGGGCTCCCAGCTTTGGTTACAACAACCATAAACAGCCCAACAAACCGCAGCCTCCAGGGGCCGAGCAGGGAGGAGCTGCTGACTCCGGCAGAGAGGGAATCCTGAAGAACCAGCTGCTGCTGCGGCCGGCCTCGGCTCTCCTGGGCAGCACTCGGGACATCTACGAAGAGGTGGAGATCAAGCTCAGCTCTGTGGAGTCTCTTCCCCCAGCGTCCTGCTCCAGCTCTGCAGAGGGGAATCAGGGCTCCCAGGAGCCCAACGGGGCCAACAAGACAGAGCTGGACACGGTCAGTGTGACAGAGGTGATGAAAGACTCGGCTGACAGGGAGAAGGCTTATCTGACTCAGTCCACTGAGTACTACAGCCTGGTGCCGGGTATAGAGCTGGAGGACTCGGACCACGGGGAATATGAGAACGTAAATCTGTCCTGACATAAAGTTAAACACCTTAAAGACATATGCTCAAGTTTACATACAGACTCTCAATGTCGGGCATGAATGTCATTGATTGAAACACATTCACACACCTCTATCTTAACTTATACTTGGAAACCATATGTAGAAATCGATAAACACACTTGATTTATGATATGTTGCTTAGTTTCTCGGAGCAGAAATGAGTGTCAGCAGTCCTGACTCATTATATGATAAGCCTTTGATTCATAAGACAGATTTATACTATGTAATTGTTTTGTTTGTTTATTTTAATTTGTGTTTTTAAACTTGTTGACAGCATGTAATATCTTTAAAACAGTCCAGATGAGATCAATCCATAGCTTATTGTTTTCTGCTTCATTGGCACATGTTTTTAATAATTAAAACCTTACCTTATCCATGATTGCTAAAGTTTATTTCCTTAGTTTATTCAACAGAAAATAACACAAAAACTACATATATTGATATAGTGCAACTTAAAATAAAAATAATAAATGATTGTTTTTGTTTTTTACAACTGAACCCAAAATGGTGATGGAAACACAGTGCTGCTCAGATGTTTAAAGTTTATATTTAGCTGTGCTTAAATAACTGGGAACCATGTTGTGTTGTACTTAAATAAAATGCCATAAACAAATCTTTCATTAGCTTTAAACAGACATTATGTAATTTTTTACTGAAAAGTATCTTTTAAATAGTCTTTTTATTTGACCCTTTATGACTAAAATGTAACTGGATGAGCATTCCGACACCACAGTAGTTCTGTTACTCTATAAAGCCTTGAACTCAACACTATGTCTGACATTTTGATTTGAATAAGCTTCCTGGATGGGAAGCGAAAGGTCTTCAAACTTGGAAACAAGGTCCAGTGGATTGTTTGTTAACGTTTTTGGAAAGCCTGTAGCCTAATTTTTTTCAATTACTTTTGCTGAGTTCAAATTCAGCGTCTTCGTCCTCCAAGGGACACATTTTTCGGCCAATTATCTTGAGGTCTGTTCAGATTGGAAGACTCTTTGTGATCCGGCCGACAAATGCATCCTTCTTTTTGCCCGTTTTAAAGGACAGCTCCAGTGTAGCTATACGTAGCCTTGTGTATCGGGTGATTCACTGCGAGTCCAAGCAAGGCGGCATCTCTGAAATTAATGAAAAGAGTTGTTTCAAACAAGTTAAATATGTGGCGGGTAATGTTTGATTTATTGAAAGATTTTATGTGTCCCTGTGGAAATGCGTTTGGCTGACATTTAGGCACAGATTCTCTTATTTGTAAGAATTTTGCCTGCTTTGTGTGTCAACACACACAAAGCAGGCAAAATTCTTACAAATAATAGATAATGCCATGGTTGCTAGATGAAAGAGCATACGGGCCAGAGAAGGCTGGAGGTGTTTGAATCCATAGCCAAACTCTTCCGGCCTTATTTTCACGGACTTCTAAGAACCCGGTCCAGATAGAAATTGAACACACCCTTTGATTCAGAAGTTCCCACTATGTTAGCTGGATGTGACGTCAAGCATATCAATGTTAAATGGGTCCAATCTACCAAACAATTGAAGCTCAACTCAGACACCAATTGCAACTCCAGGTAAGCTGAAAAAGGTAAAAAAAACCTCTTATTTTAACTATACACCAACAAAAATGAAACAGAATGTGTTTCTATAACAAAAAGTCTTCCAAAAACAGCATGTTTTTCTATGATTTACACGCTCAGCTATAAAGGTCTGAGTCCTATTTAGCATTTTTTACAAGCTTAAAAGAACTTTCTCTTCTCACAACAAATAAGAGGCGTTAGAAGAGAAGTTAGAGGAAATGCTGCCTGTAGTCAGCATTTACGTTACTTACTGTAGCTTTCAGCTGGAAACCGGTGTGCCTAGCCTTATGCGAACAGTTCCTTAAATAAACACTATCGCAGGAATGGGACTCCAGGGAGAGTCACTCCTGTTGCATTACTGACATTTGATCTCAACAATGACTATAAAACTACAAGCTTAATTTATTTATTTTTGTTAGAAAGTCTAAATTTACTCCTATTTCTAATATTTGCAAATTACTTAACTGAGATTTTTCTGTTCCAGAAAGTATATCTTTAGCCATTCCCTAAAAGTTTTTTATCTTGTGTTTATTATTCAATAAACACAATAAAAAAAAGTACTTTTAATGTACCGTATTTGTAAATTTTAAGTTACCATAAATAATTTTTTTCAATGGAATAAAAGTTTTTTAAAAAGCCTTCTAGGATAGTCGTGGATGTTTAGCCCAGTAATTGTTTGTAATGTGGGATAGATATGGATGTTTTCCCAGAGGGACAGGGAGTATGGCCATTAGATAAAAATCTAAATCGTTTGGTACTTGTATCTTGTTAGTTTTGCCTTACTCTTCTGTAGGAGGCTGTGCTTGTTTATTCTACAGTATATGATGTGTGCAGGACTGAAATATTTTTCTTGCCAGGACATTTTATGCAGTTTCTTGACACACCATTCAGGCAAGACCCATCAGTGGCTGAGTCTCCTGTCAATTTGATTTGCAGCAAACGTCCAGTGGCATTCAAACACTTCAGAAAAAAAACAAATTTTGTTCATGCTTGTGGTATTTTCTCCAGTAAAGAGTTAGTCGGAGTTCCTAAAGGTGATGCCAGACAAAACTGAGCTGAATCTCCTCCAGCACACAAAGCTCAAGGTCTTAATACTCTGACGATGGGGGAAAGCGAGAGAGAATATCTCATAAACGTCCATATACATCTTTAACAATCAGGTCTATAGTCCACCCATGATGATGAGGAAAACATAACAAATACTGTTAGTAGTTAAAACAAAATCAACCCTTAGGTTAAACAACTTTGTAACCCTTTGTATAGATTAATATTTTAATTAGATTCATTAAATGTGTTGTTGACAGATCTGTTGATTGTAATGTTTTGGTAATTAATCCAAAACTCCAAAACCTGCATTATTTCAGGTGAAATAAAGAGGAATCTTCTTGTTTCTGTACTGTCTTAGTTAAAAGCTTTAACTGGCTGTCTTTGGATGCAAAAATCATTGAGAGAGAGAGAGAGAGTCTGAGGGCGTAACCCAAAACAGAGTGTAGTCCAAATCCCTCGCCAAAGTATCACAATGTAGGAGGAAGTGATTTAATCTGGATCTTTTCCTGTGGGATATAAAGAACGCAGCCATCGCTGAAGGGGACTGAAAAACGGGCAGAAAAAAGCTTAAACTTCATAATGGATGCTTTAACATTGAAAATGTAATAACAAATTATTTAAAAATCGTTTTCATATTTTGCCACAGAACACCTGAAACCTTTGATATATGTTACAGACAAACAGAAAGAAATTGATATTTTTGAACTGGAAGTCAAATGATGCATAGTTTGTTTAAGCCTTTTTTTTTTTTTGCTACAATGTATGAAGTTTCATTTGTATACGATGTAAATATCAGCTAGAATAAAACCTAGAAATTCCTTTAACCGGTAATTGAATTTACAAGAGCAAGGGTTCAGAGATTATAAATACCTTTCAAGGACTGTAGGTGCATTTATTAATATTTATTATGATTTTAATTTAGGATAATAAGACAATGGTGATTTAACTGATTGATGCTTTTATGTCTGTGATGGATTATTGTGAGATTTGGATACTGTTTGCTGTGGAGCTCTAAGGCTAATGTCAGTTTAAATTTTTTCTGTGTGTCTTAAGTCATCTTCTTAAATTTGTTAACAAGTAATACCTTTAAAACAGTCCAGCAGAGATAAATGACTGGGAAATGCGTTCTGTTTTTTCTTTTACCTGTAAGTCCATACTAACAACCTATTTGTTGTGTTTTAAAACTGAAACAGCCACCAATGGTCGTTCTTTTAATGGTGAAATCTTGCTTTTACTCTCAATGCTTAAAGCCTAAAATGAACTAAGAGATTTACAATGTTTTATTCTATCTGTCCTGTTCATAGCCTTTATAGGGAGGATTTCTAAGCCCAGCAGAGGTCTGCAGGGGTCTGGGGACCAGAGAATTTGGAATCTGCTCTGGTTTGGGCTGTGTTGATTCTGCAGCTGAGTATGAAAAGGTGGTTTGTCCGCTTCAGGTTGGAGGAGAGTTCTTACCTCAAGTATCTTAAGGTCGTCTTTACAAGTGAGCGGGGAATGAAGATGCAGATCAATAGATTATGGTGAAGACAGAGCTTAAGTCTCAGTCTATATTCATATCCTCACCTTTGGTCATAAAATTTGGATCATGACCTAAAGATAGGATGAGGAGCTCAGCCAACTGGGAGAAGCTCTTCCTCTCCCGGGTCGGTCCAGGACTACGTCTCTCAGCTGGTCCTGGAGCTTGCTGGGCTTCCCCAAGAGGAGCTGGAGGAGGTGTCTGAGGAGGGGAAGTCTGAGAGTCTGTGCTGAGAATCACAGTCTGTCCTGGATCCTGCACAGCATGATGAGTAGGAGAAATACACTTGCATAAAACCAGTTAAAGAATTTAAAATTAAAAGTATTGCTACAAAGAAATTGCTGGGATTGTTTTAAATACCTGGAAAAAGAATCATTTGGATGTTATTGAAGGATGCTTATGATGTGTGCCGTTGCTGGTAACAACCATGATTATCTTGTAAATGGTTTATGATAGTTTCACCAATTGGCTAAGTTAATAACAAACTTATGTTTATTATAAAAATAATAGTAATTTCTTACTAATGCTGAGCAATCAGAAATGTAACTGCTAAACATTTTGTACTTTCTTGGACAGACAACTGTGCTGAAAAGGCAAGAGATACCTGGACCTAAGTGCTTGTGATTGTGGTTTCAGATCCAAATCTTTTCTAAGAGCTGCTTGAGCAGCTGAAGAGCACACCTGCCTCACAATAGACAGGGCCGAACATCGAGGTCACTGTAAAGGTTCACAACACAGACGCTCAATTGTTATCTGTAATGTGGAAAACAGGGTACCGGCTCACTCTCACATTCACACTGCTACAAGCTAATTGGCTCTTTCAGTAGGAGACGGTGCAGCGAGGGTGTGGAACTTCCTGGAATTCAAAGAGCTGAGGAAGATTTTCCAAAGGCGTTTTTTCACATATTTTCCGTACAAGCTTTATTTCAGGTTCAGGTCCTCATAGAAGAAAGATGAAGATTTAGTTTGTCTTTTAGTCAACTGGATGAGACTAAAAGTCAAGAAGTATCTGAGTTGGTAAGAACATAGGCACCCCCACCCCACCCTATAATTTTTATATTCAAATTTTATTGCTTTGATTTATAAAAATAACGATCTGCTTTTAAAGGCGTTACCTTTTGACAATAAATCAATAAATTAATCATATTATTTCTTACCTTCTGCTATTTAAGAAAAAAAAGTGTTAAATCAGGAGAGCAATTGCAAAATATCATGATCATTTATCTTAAAACATCTCACTCAACTAAAACACATTTCATTTTCAAATAAAAAATCAGTCTCACTGCTATTTTTACAAGCCAATATATATTATATATATTATGCATTCAAACATAAAATAACCACAGTTATAAACAGACAGAGTTTTTCAGAAATTTTCCAAATGCAGAACACGGTTTACCTCTGTAGTTTTAACTGTTGTCAATGTCAAGAGCCATGCTGTAACTTTGAGGTGTTAAATGAGGTGTAGGTATTATAAGCTGCAAAACAAAAACATGAACCTACTTTTGCTTGATATAAGGAGCACAGATAAAAGAGAAACTATCATAACTTAAAGATGTTTACATTTTAACTATTTTTGTAAACAAAATGCATACTCTGTCGCTCTGGGTTATCTTAATCTAATGCTAAATTTAACTCACATGGCAGCACTTTGTAACTAAAACCCATTTTACTGTTTTATGAACATTATTATTCTAAATGAAATTTATTTATTTCATTTAGTAAATAATGTTCTTAATTGTATTTAAAGATAAAAACATGTTTTGCTTAGTAACTGCTACATATAGTTGCATTGCTAATGGCTAATGCAAAAGGCCATTTGTTATCTAAATGTTTGCTAGCATTAAATCAGAGGAGTAAATAAAACTTTAGTGTTTAAAATGATGTTTATCTGAGGAAAGTGGCTTCCATATAATACAGAACAACCTCTGTTTGTTTGTTTGTTCCTCTAAGGTGGCCTTAGGCTCCTTAGACTTAGACATTAGACAGATTTATTTTTTATTTTTGTTTACACGATATACAAAAATAAATTTTGTTTAAAACAGCTCTAGATAATTTAATTTTTTTGAAGTGCAGCCTCAAAAACAGCAACAAATACATTCAAAATAAGTAATATAAACATATGACTGTATATTTACAGTTCTAAAATAAATGTTTTTTTATATAAATAAAATAACTCATTTTACACAACATTCAGCAGTCTAATGGCAGTGTGGAAGAAAGTGTTATGGAATCTGCTGGACCTGCATCTGATGGCTCCTTTCGAATGAAACCTTGAAATGCTTTTAACTGTGCTTGAGTCCGTTTGCTCATGTTGCTGTGAACAGAATTCCAAGGCCATCAAACTGACTCTGGAAGCACATCCTGGCACGGTAAAAACTGTCTTATCATGCTTCATCCCGACTCTCGAGGTGTTCACTATGCCTCCCCTTTCAAGCAAACCAGAAGCAGGAAGACAGTCCAGTATTTAGTGTTTTCAGACAGGCTACAATCAAGCATTTAAAATCCCCAATTAGTTTTTAATAGTTTTGCCTTTTTTGAGTTTTTGTTGATGACAAGTAAACTAAACTTATACAGTTACAATGAACAGGGACCGATTTAGGAAATTTGGGGCCCTTGGCAAAGGCAGGCATGGGGCCCTCTTAAATGAGAAGACAAAACATAAAATTATTTGCTCTAACTTTTGACCCTCTCTGTCCCTTTTCGTGTTGTTTTCCTCTCTATGTTTTCTCTCGTACCTTTTTCTTTTCATATTGACAATGTGCTCAGCTGACATTTCATGCTGTCTGAAAAGCAATGAAAGATTTTTCCAATCACTATTTAGCTGTTTGCTTCTTCCTGTGTTTACAAAAAGGTGACGGCAAAAGTAAATAACACAGTCCTCCTTATCACTGTAGACAAGCCAGGATCTGCTTACCTGTTCTCCATTTTTCATGTTTATAAATTAATAGCTGCGTGAATCATGACAGCAGACAAGATAGAGGAGAGCAGGAAGCGGGGTTACCAATCTACTTGCTCTGGAGAGCAGAGTTTGGTGCTTTTATATGTTGTCACCAAACAGAGCATTTTATTGAAAGGATTTCTAAAATCATAACTAATGTGCATAAATAAGTAATAGCTGCATTTTTCATACAGATAAAAGGAGTTTTATGAGGCCCTCAGGAACTTGGGACACAAGGCAACTGCCTAGTTTTGCCTAATGGTAAATCTGCCACTGATAAGATAAATCAGATAAGAAATAATTAGATAAGCAATAATTAGATAATTTAATTATGTTTTTAGTTTAAGATAAATGGGAAATGTGTAGCAAATAAGATTATTTACAAAAATGTCTAAACTTTTTTTGGATTCACTAATGCATTAAAAGTAATGTTGTGAAAAGATGTAATTATTCAAATAATGATTAAACATGATCAAAAATAATGATGAATGACTAAACTATGGTATACAACAAAGAAAATCTAAATCATGTTCATGGTATTTCACTCTGCAGACTTTTCAGTCCCTGTGGCTTCTCTCCCTTTTAGCCCAGTCTGCAGACTTTTCAGTCTCTGTGGCTCCTCTCCCTTTTAGCCCCAACAAGGACTCAGACTCACCCCATCTACCTGAAATCCCACTTTTCCTCTAGCTCCAGTTTCAGTCACCGTGGGAGGTTGTAATTACGGTATCGGGTTACAGAAGTGATCAACATGGAACTGCTCAACCAGCGTCTTTCTCAGAGGTCTCAGCTTTGACACTTAATTCCTGCAGCTGAAGCCAGGAAACAATTTGTGATTTTTCTTCCCACCTGAATCAAAGAGAAGCCAGTGTAATAAGCAAGGAGAGAGGAAAAAGGAAAACTACCCAGCTTCTAGAGAGAAAAGTTGTAAATTAATGCATCAACGCATCAAAGTCAAGAAAACAATAAAATTGGGGCAACATCTGAAACATGAGTTGTTCCCCTATAGATAAGATGACCTAGTGCTTTTAAATCATTTTCTAATGATCTATTAATATGTACTTCTAAAGGTCTTCTGGCTCTAAAAGGCTCTTGAGAGATCTTTGCTCATCAGATAAACACAAGTCTTGAGAGCAAAGGAGAACACCACCATCTAGTGACTGAAAGCAGAGTAATTTACATCAGGCATAAACCTGACATCAGGCCTGTAAGGGCCATGAGTGCATCTGCAGAGAACAGGGAAGTCCACTGGCTGGGATAGTGGTAGGAGATACAGGATGGACCTATAAATTTACATTCCCTGTGAAGCAATTGAACTCAAAGGATGAAATACGACCAACACGTAGGAGTCTGATTTACAGTGGACTGACTTAAACGATGTGAAAATAAACAAGGGAGCCAAACACAGTATTTAGTGCCAAAGGCTAAAAGACAGGAGGGTGAAACCATTTGACCTGTCTGACATTTGGACCCTTCTTATCACAGTGTCTACTTGTAAATAAAACCACAAACGTTTGCTGTGCAATCACTCTGCGTGTTCTGTTTGATTTTCTATACTGAGGTGGCGGCTCAGTTTAGATACAAGGTTCAAAGTTCCCAGCTGATTTTTTTTGCAGTTGAAAAGCTTATTATTCTTTAATCTGTCAGTATACATGATTGTCAATAATCCCTGCCCTCTAAATACAATGAGCTTTAAAAGCAGTGCAAAGTTCTAAAACTAGTGCTTATATTTACTTATCAACACAAAATAAGGTTAGAAAACTTTTATTGTCATGTTGTTAGGCAGAGTGAAATTTTGTTTTGTTCAGCGATCAGAACATTTCCATTCCATAAAGTGCAGCAGTGATGGAATGTAAACAGTGTGGGAGAAAAAAACATGGCTCGAAAAAAATAAAACACTCATTGATATGGAAGTCTGGGCCAGTCCAGCTGTCTGAAGGCGGTGGGGGAGAAGCTGTTGCAGAATCTGTTGGACCTGCATTGAATGCTTCGAAGCCTCTTCCCAGAGGGCAGCAGGGAGAACAGTCCATGGTGGGGGGGTGAGGGTTTATTGATGATGTTACGGGCTTGGGGAAGAGGAGCCGCGATGATCTTCTCTGCTGTTCTCACTACTCTTCTCACTTTCTACCAGTCTGAGGCGCTGCAGCCTCCACACCACACAGTGAGACAGCTGGTCAGAACGCTCTCTATGGTGCTTCTGTAGAAGGTGGTGAGGATGGGGGGGGGGCAGCTGGGCTCTCCTCATCCTCCGCAGGAATTACAATTGCTTATAAAAAAAAAAAAAAAGTTTTAAAAGATCCGTTATCAGTAGAAAGGACACAATAATGTGCAGCTCTGATCAAAAGCTGACAATTTTTTGTCATCAAATGTTTCTCATTAGGAGGAATTGTTATTTAATGATTATCATAATGATTTCTAGAGCATGAGGTTATTTCACAAGTTTAGCTTTATAGTCTTTTTCACAGTCTTTTTGTAATAATCATCCCGCTGCTGATGTAATTCTATCTATCATTATCTATTTTGCTGAAACTGGTTGGTCCTCTTGCACGGTTATGAGTCTCCAACATTTAAAATGGTAGATTTTTTATTTTATTTAAGAAGGGCACTCCAGCCACTGAATGTTAGGTTACTTCATGCTTTCAAAAACAGCTTTTATGTGTTTGTGATCAACTCCATCCAATTGTCAGATATTTGACAGAAACTCAGAGGCCACCAATCCTCAATCCTTAATCGTTAATCATAAAATGAAACACAATAGTGAAACCACTTATGTTGATCTATACACAAGGAGTAACTCCTTCACAGCCCAAGTGCTTTGGACAAACATTATAGCAAAATGTAATCAAATTGGACAAAGTCTTATTCGGCGACCACAACACATGGAAGGAGTTAGGTTGCCAATCCAAGGAGCTCTGTACAAACTGTGAAGGCTGCTAGTGACACTATTATGCCATGGGACTATTAAACTAGCAGTAGTTTAATGGGCACTGAACACAGTGGATTTTGTGTGTGTGTGTGTGTGTGTGTGTGAGCCTTGTTTTGCCATTATGGAGATGGAGCTACCACACATCAGGGAGCGCAAGGAGAAGACTCCCAATGGTGGAAAACATGGAGATAGGAGAGGGTTGATGCAACAGTACAGAATGGGGTTAAAAAATTAAAAATGAATCAGGTGATCTGCCATGGTGAGCCCAGAGGGGAGCAGACAGCTTTAGTAAAATTCATATACATATATATATATATATATATATATATATATATATATGTATCAATATATCTAATAATGATATTTAATAATTATTTTATAATATATTTCTTGCATGTCTACCGCAGGTAAACAATGTGGTTTTCATTTGATAAGAGCAGTCCCTTCCAATCTCAGCAGGTGTGATTTTCTGTGGCTGCAGGTTCTCAGGTAATAAAGCTAAGGCTGTAATTTATGACAGCTCATCAGAAAGATTTAAATGGAGATTTAGAGGAAGAGTCGTTCTTGCTGCGGGTTGAGCTGCAGATCCAACACCACACTGATTCTCTCAGGTGAGATTTAACCTTAATGCTTTTATTTGAATGTTTCCATCTAATGTTTTGTACATTTCAACTTTAACTCCTGTGTTTTTTGCAGCCTGAACATGACTGTTTCATACTCTCTTGAAGTGGCCAACGCCAGGTTTCATGGCTTCTCCAGGTTACTGTTAAGGTGGAAGGGAAGCATCTACAAGCTGATGTATAAGGAGTTCCTGGTTTTCTGTGCAGTCTACCTTTTCTTTAGTGTGTTTTATAGGTAAATTAGCTTATTCTACCGTTTCACCAGGCTTACTGCTGCAGCATCACTAAAAGCATTTTCTGTAAACAGGGTCCTCCTCACACCGAAGCAGCAGGATCTATTTGAGCGTGTCGCCCTTTACTGTGATCAGTTCACCAACACTAACTTCATCCCTGTCCTGTTTGTTCTTGGTGAAACCCAGTCATCAACATCCCTTTGATTTTAACATAAAATCCCTGTTCTTAGTTTTATTTAATGTTTGTTTTTGTTTTTTTAATCTAGGTTTCTATGTGAACCAGGCCTTCACCCGTTGGTGGGGTCAGTACACCAGTTTCCCTCTGCCAGATAACCTGATGATGGTGGTGTCAGGAAATGTGCACGGTGCTGATGAGAGGGGTCGTCTGCTGCGACGGACCCTTATGAGATACGCCAACTTATCCTCAGTTCTGATTCTGCGCTCAATCAGCACCAGAGTCCGTAAACGTTTCCCGACCTTGGAGCACGTCGTGGAGGCAGGTGGGAAAGAGGCTGCAGAGAACCGGCTTTTTATTGGGGCAAAAAAGAGATTAGTTAAGCACAGCCCATTGCCTGATTATGTAAAATATTACTCTTACATAGTGCTCCACATCATGTGGACCATTTTAGATATAAATATATTTTAAAACTTTGCTGGTTTTCCTTTTTTAAGGTATTAAACGAAGCTCTTTCGCTTTAATAACTTCTGAAATTTCTTTTCTATCTCTGACGTTGGCTTGTTTTAAAACTTCTTAAAAACAAATTCCTAATTAATTTTATATCTGTGAAATTACCTTTCCCCGGAGCTGCTCATTACTTGTCTTAAGTTTGACTTAAATTTAACAAATAAACTCAGTTCATTGTTATTGTTCTTCTGGAAGGTGATTCTTCACAAGCCTCCAAAATTCTAAGAAGTTGTTTTTTAATATATTTTATATATTTAACTTCATCTTATCTCTTATTAAATCTAGATAGCTACCAGTTAGGTTTTTACCCCTCATAATGACGCTGTCACCACTGTGTTTTATCAAGGTGATGATAAGTTCAGCTTGATTTATAGTGTTGGTTTTACGTGACTTCTCTTTTGTTTGCAGCAGATCAGAGCACATTTTGTGCAACCAACCCCCCCTCATGACTTGGGGAGTGAAAAGTTGAAATTCTAGTCCTTCTTTCAGCGCTGGCTGTCTTCTTGCCAATCTCTAATAGAGATCAGATGTGTGTAGTCCATTAGGTAATCCAGTGGGTTGTTCACCTGAGCTGTGGATCTCTGTAGTTCCCCTGAGTTAAAGTGGATTTCTTGGCTCAGGCTGTCAGGTCAGCTGGGTGGCCATGTGTTGACGGGTTTACTGCTGTGTTTTATGTTTTCCATTTTCAGATGATAGACTAAGCAGAACTTTTAAAGATTTCCTAAGCTGGAATATTATTTTATAACCCAACCCAGCTTTAAATCTAACTAAACCTGCCCTGACCTGTCTGCTATGTCCATTTATCTTCAGGATGCTGTAATATAATTAATCAGACTCATAACTTTAAACAGTTTGTGTCAAAGACCTCATCGATACTCTTCAGATTTATGTTAATAGTACTGAGATAAGCCTTCTATGGTAATAATGACCTGTTTGGTTACCTCCATTTATAGATATTGAAATAACGTCCATAAAGGTTTGTAAAACGCAAATAAATAATTTAGACAGACTTTCTTATCATTTGATATGCACAGAGTGTATAGAAAAAGAAATTTCCTTCAGTACAGCTCTCAAGACATGTTTCAAGTACAGCCGTGACAATCCAAAGGTAATATTTTTACAGTGATAATGCAAACAAATAAATGATCATTAATCTCGAAGACATCAAAATAAAAAAAATAAACCAGAGTTAATGTTTATGTTTGGATACAGCTTCCAGTAAATTATACATTTTTTATTAAATCAAGCCGCTAAAACCAGAGTAGCAGTGGACCTGTAGCATGATAATCATCAACTAAAGTTTATCCCTATAAATCATCATTATCAATATATAATAATAAGCATTTTGTTTTTATTTCATTTGTTTTTAAGTTTAAAATTGCATCGATTGAGCAAAATAAACTAAATTCCTCTGATGATTCTCAGTCATCCAGGTCATAGTCATTCCAAAAAAGTTAAAAAACAATCCACTGGACTTTGTTTCCAAGTTTAAAACAAAGTCCAGTGGATTGTTTCAAACGTGGAAACAAGTTTGAAACAATCCACTGGACTTCAATCCACTATCCTCAATTCAAAAGGAATTTCAATTCTGAAATGAAAAAGCTTCCTGGATGGGAAGCGAAACGCCTTCAAACTTGGAAACAAAGTCCAGTGGATTGTTTTATATGTATTTATGTTTTTTGGAAAAAAATTTTGAGAGGAAAAATAAAACTTTTATTTAGAAAAGGAGCTTGAGTATTAGATTTGCTTTTCCTTACATCTCCTTTTACTTTTTACTCTTTCATAACTAATTCATTCACTTTAAGTGTTTTTGTATTATATATATACATTCATGCAGGATTCATGACGGCACACGAGCTGAAGAATTTTGAGTCTCTGCACTCAGATTTTAACAAGTACTGGATGCCCCTGACCTGGTTCTCTAACCTGGCAGCCCAAGCCAGACAGGAAGGCCGGGTCAGGGACGACATCGCCCTCAGGCTGCTGATGGATGTGAGTACTTTGTTAAAACATAAAATACCTTAAATATGATATAGTATATATAAATATATTTGTGCTCTAGACTTTCTTACACTAACAAGTTATCCTTATTTATCCTTTAAAAATAAAAACTATCACACTCAACCCTAATGAATAACAAGATAGATAATACTGCATTTGTTAAATTAAGTGAAATGCATACATGCTTTGTATATTTTTTCCCGTCTCTGAAAGGAGCTCAATAACTACCGAGCCAAGTGTAGTCTGCTGTTCCACTACGACTGGATCAGCATCCCTCTGGTCTACACTCAGGTATGATTTGAAATCCCTTGAAATATTATAAAATCAGCTTTTTTCAGGTCTGAGGATAAGGATGTTTTTTCTACATAATTTAAAACAAACTATAGGTTTGGATAAGATTATTGATGAGATACAAATGAACAAGAATCATAATAATAATAATTGAACTTTATTGATCTTACATTGGAGAAATTTCCCTCTGCATTTAACTCATCCCCTTGGGAAGCAGTGGGCTGCCATTGTGCGGCGGCCAGGGAGCAGTGTGGGTTTAAGGGTCTTGCTCAGAGACCCAGAGTGGCAGTTTTAGGGAGTGGGGCTCAAACTCAGAACCCCAGTATTCCTAGCTCTATGCCCTAACCCAGAGGTCTTGAACAGCATGGTACCCCCATGTAGTACCATGCAGAGGTCCTGCATGGGGGTCGCGAAAGAATTGGTTGATGAAACTTTTATTTTATATTCCCCCCTGCAATTTTTTCCACTAATTGAAATGTCTTTAAATCCACATTAACATGAATTCAACACACTGTAGTAAACAGATTAATGGAGGCAGAAGATGTCTTTCAGTCATCAATGCACACATTCAGCGACACACAGGAGCTCCTTCAAGCTGGGGACCGTTTCATTCACAACACCTGTCCCATCAACCTGGAATCAGAATCAGAAATACTTTAATAATCCCAGGGAGGAATTACTTTCCTTACATTACTCCGTATGTAATAGACTGACTATAGGACCAGTTTGATATAACACAATTTCATACCATAAATATAATTAGGGGGTCCCTGCTCCATCTCACCATCAGTTTGGGGTCCTTGGCCTGGAAATCTTTGAAGACGCCAGCCCTAACCACTAGGCCGCCACTCCCCAGAGTACTGTCAGAAGTGGGATTGACAGTTACATTCGTTTCAGACATGTCATTTTTAAGTATTGCAAATATTACAGGTAAAATGTTTTGAAGATTAAAGTGAGGGCGTTACCTACTGCAAAAACACTTTTGTAAATGGCAATATAAGATAAAATTCAATTCAATTCAGTTTATTTACATAGCGCCAATTCACAACACA
>NW_015151781.1:0-7072 GCF_000732505.1 Cyprinodon variegatus | reverse complement strand
TGATGATGCAGACAAATTAGATATATGTAGATCAGGGGTCACCAACCTTTTTTAAGCTGAGGGCTTAAAAATCATCATCATGGCTACCGAGTCATAGGAAGGGCTACCAATACTGACCTATGAACCGGAGGGATCAGTGTTCACCTACAGTTAATCTCATCCACTCATGTTTATTCTTATTTTAATCTTTTATTCTTTTCTAATTTTCTTTTTAATATTGTCATTTTGAAACCACTGAAATATGATGAAATAGTTAACATGATCAAATAATACATAAATGATTAAAAAGAAGAGCAACAGAATAAAAAAAGATTAAACTTAACCCACTGAGTGAGTTCTTCTGTTTTCAGAAGGCGAAGAGGGCCCCCCATGTGGTCCTTGAGGGCCCCTTGGTGCCCCCTGATTTAGAGAATACATATTCTATAGCTATATCCAATACATAAATAGTATATAGCTATATACACAGTAGACTGAGCCTTAATGTAATGCGGGGGGGGGGGGCTGGGGCGTTGGCATTGTCAGTGTAAGGTTAATGAAATATCCAAAATCTAATTTAGTAATCAATTAATCGTTAATTATAGAGACTCTAAAACATGTCTTTAGCTGAAAGAGCAACCGACTCAAAGCAGTTATTATATCAAAATTGTAAAAAAATAAATAAATAAACATTTTGCATTCAAAATGATGATAAATCTTTTTTAAATTAACACGCTCCATCCAGAAGTCATAAAGGGCACAGGTTAAGGTTTGCTTGGTGTAAAATTCTCCTTAAGGAACCTTTTGCCCTCTGATTATTAATCCTGCAGATGAAACACCTAAACTTTTAAACCATTTTCCTGTAGTCTGAAGATGAAGCCTGCAGATATCTTTGCAGACTGTAGGAACCAGCATAATTGTATTTCTTCCAAAAGTCAAAACACACTATTTCCATGGGACTGTGAAACATGATGGGCTTTTCAAACACAGCTTGAAAACTGGTAAACCAAATAGAAATTAATGTCGTTTGATGCTTCTGCACATTTGGAAAATTTGATTTTAGTGGTCTTTATCTCCATTAAAACAATGTTAGCAGGAAAAAAAGTAATAACTATAATCTTTCTAAATCAGTAAGATGTTGTTTAACTTGTTGAAGTTGCTTTCCCTGACATTTCTGTTTTGTAGGTAGGAGAGCTCATTATCAACCCCTTTGGTGAAGATGATGATGACTTTGAAACCAACCAGCTGATTGACCGAAACATTCAGGTGTGTATTTAAAGCCTCGCTCTGACACAAACAGACCTAAATATGGATTTTAATATTCCTCTTATCTGCTGCAGGTGTCCATGCTGGCTGTGGATGACATGTACCAGAACCTGGCTCCCATTGTAAAGGACAAGCACTGGAAGAATGGCGTCTTCTCTGTCCCTTACACCCAGTCAACGGCAGCTGAAACACTCAGACCAGCATTCAAAGGCTCCACTTTTGATATGAGGTGAGCAAACAGAGCTGAGTATTAATTAAGATTTATCATTTTAATAAGTCAGTAAAGAAGACATTACACCAATCTAGGTAAACTATATCAGGTTTATTATTAATTAACATTTCTTTATCATGAAACAGAAAAAAAGAATAAATAACAATAAAATTCAAAATAATATACCATAAAACAATTGGATTAAATCATGCAGAATATCCATTAAAGTTAGCATCAGTTAAAAATATATATATATTTTTAAATATATGTGATTACAGACATGCTATTACATGTTTGTTACAATTAGTTCAACTAGCCTATATAGACCCACGATAAAGCTTTTAGTTAAAGTTAACCTTTCAAACTAAAAATACAAGGAAGTTTATCTAAAATGAACCTTAAAACAGAACTTCAGTACAATAAAAAAGTAATCCTTTAACTACTTTACTAGCTTTCGTATTTATAACTAGTAGTGCATCTTAAAACTTTACATTATTATTAAATTTAGAAGTTCAATACAGAAAAGTTCAAACATAAGAAATATAAATTAAAATCTTCATAAAAGATGCAAACAAGAGCAATACCTGAAGAACAAGACATAATTTCATGATATAAAAATAGGAAATACACAGTTAGTCAAGATGATAGAGAACAAGACTTTTTTCAGCTTGGGTAGAATCAGGCTTACAGAGTTGCCACAGTTACAGTAGCTGAATTGATCATGTAAACAGTAAACTGGATATTCTTATTATTTCACCATTCTGAAAACCAAACAAAACTGCAATAAAAATGCAACTAGTTAATATTTATCAACCAACTTTAACCCTTTGTCCTATTCTAAAATGCATATTCAAGTTTTAACACCTATATCTCTGTATTACACAAACGATTATGGCAAACAAAGCAAATAACACCCTAGAGTCCCCACTTAGGATGTTCCAAGTCCCGACAAGGACAAGTACAGGTGGAGGTCAAATATGACAAAATCACAGACTTGGCTTTCCAGAAAGAATCAGAGGTATTTAGTGTTTTAATTTTCTGCATTTTATTCCAGGTTTTGGGCCCAAAGCAGCTAAATCTGGTTTCTCCAATATTAGTAGAGGACTCTGGCACCTCTAGCCAAACACAACCAGCTGGCTGTTCTCTTTGAATGACAAGCATTGATGTAATGTAAGGGGGTTTCTCCCCTTTCAGAGCTTTGAATATATGTAGTAACAAGCGAGCCTTACGCATCAAATTGGGGCAAAGGAGTCCCATTTCATGATGCAGCATATAATGATCAGCATCATCTTCATTGCTGTTGATAGATTTTAAAGCAGAGTGATAAACAACATCCAACTCTTCAAGTGTCTCAGGTGTGGCATGCATGTACAAAATGTCACACTTATTAAATGATAGCAAAAGTTTTTTAAATTTTTTATTCTGTGGCTTACCTGTTTCAAAAGAAGCCATTTTTTGTTCTAAGTTATTTGCCAACATTGTCACATTATCTTTGAAATTCAAATTCTCATCCATCCATAGTCCTAGATACTTGTACTTAGTGACTCTTTCAATATTTTTACCATTCAGAGTAGAGAGGACACTTGGAGCTTCAACATTTGCATCTGATCTGAAAATCATGAACTTTGTCTTTTCTGCATTTAGAACTAGCTTATTCTTAACAAATTCAGCTTCTAATTCTTGGAAGCATTGCTGAAGGGTTCTGAAAGTTGTTTGAACATCCTCTGCACTGCAGTACAGAACAATATCATCAGCAAATATGTGAAATTTACAGCCTTTTATGGAATTCGCAATGTCTGCCATGTAGATGTTGAACAGAACAGGACCCAAAACAGAGCCTTGAGAAACACCATTTTCAACTCGTAGAAAATCTGATTGAACGTTTCCAATAGAAACACACTGTTTTCTGTCTTGGAGATAATTTTCAAACCAGTTCAAAGCTTTGTTAGAAAATCCAATACTATGAAGTTTTTGGAGTAGCACAGCATGATCCACTGTATCAAAAGCTTTGGAGAGATCCACAAAAATAGCTCCACAGTGTTTATTTGTATCTAAATAGGTAATTATATCATTTAAAACAACAGTGCATGCTGTAATGTAGCTGTGATTTGTTCTATATGCAGACTGGCATTCATGCAAAATCGAGTTTTTAGTAAGAAAAGATACTAGCTGTTTGCTTACTAGTTTTTCAAGAATTTTTGCTAAGCATGAAAATTTAGAGATAGGCCTGTAATTATTAAGATCAGTGATGTCACCACCTTTGGGAATGGGAGTTACAAAAGCTGACTTCCAGACTTCAGGAACGGTACCATTCGAAATCGAGAGCTTAAAAATGTGTTCACTGTACATTGCTACTTGTTTTGCCGCACATTTTAAAAAGGAAGGCTCAAGACCATCTGCACCAATGGCACTTTTTGAATGAATATCTAGCAAAGCTCTGTAAATTTCATCCCTAGAAAAGTCTTCTAAATCAAAGCAAGACTCCGGTTTATTCCTCGTATCAACCTCATTTGTTGATACAGGTGCTCCTTGATAGGTTTTTTCAAATAGCTTAGCTGCATCTATAAAATGCTTATTAAAAGCTTCAGAGATTTCTTTAGGTACTGATATTTCGACTCCATCTGTAATAATTTGTGGAGGAAAAAAACTTTTACTACGTTTGTAACATTGAAAAGGAGCATGCCTATTAACAACAGCATTAAAAGAGTTTCTGAAAGTATTTAAAGCTTGTTCAACATCTGAAATGTCTAAGGTGTTATTAGTATCACCACGGGAAAGATAAAACCGAAATTTTTGTTTTGGTGACATGCTTGAAGTTGCCCTAGTACTTCTTGAATATTTTAGCTTTCCTCTCTTGCTTTTGTCACTTACAGCAAAGTAGTAGAAAGTTAACTTCGTTTAAGGGTAAAATAAATTAATAAAGTTGGTACATGTTTGAAATATGTCCCCTTTTAATGTAAATATTTGACCTGGAAAGAGCACAAAACCCAAGTAAATTCTGATTCTGTTCAGTTGAAGTTTCTCCAGCGTCGTCTACTTTCTTCGGTCCTGTAGAGCAAAATGACGTTTAGATGTCAAGTCAGTTTACTTTAAAGAGAGGTGGATAAAAAGGTGTACAGGTTTTATCACTCTCCAAACGAGTAGCAATATAATTAAAAATATATATATATTTTTCAGCACTTCCCAATATCCCCGCTGAAACTCATTTAAATTACATTTTTTTTTACAAGTAAAGTTAGCTGATTTATTTTACCAATTTTTCAAAAGCTTTTGCTAAGCATGAAAGAGATTGGTCTGTAATTATTAAGGTTAGAGTCGACCTAAAGTGTTCTTAATTAAAATGACTGAGATTCTATCCTTTTGCCATCATACTTCTGATATGAGAATAACTCCTAATTCAGCTTACGATTAGCATGTGGCAACAAAGGGTGTTTGAAAGAGTCAGACAAGCAAGGCTGTCCCATGTTAGCTGGTGAGAGTGGGTGAGGTGTGAGGAAGCCTTTATCCTGGTGATGCTCCTCCAAGTCACTGGTTTTTAGTGTCCTGCAATGCGAAAGAATTGTATCATTATAATATATTTTCTTACAAACTTTTTATTTTAAAAATCCTAGCTTGTTTGTATGAATGACCAATTTTTTTTACAAACTTTTGAAAGTTGGTCAGTCCTTACATTAGGGTAATATTTAATTGAAAATGGCTGACTTGCTGTGGGGTTTAGAACATGCTCCAATGGGCTTTTTGGTAGGTCTTAGTGAGATAAAAATGTGTATAAAATGTTAGAATGATTGGGCAAAGCATGGCTTGGAGCTAATGATTTGACTACCCTTAATTTCTAGGGGGCGCTGTTGAGTAGTTAACCCACGGCCACAAAATATTGTTCTGCATTCCTGTGTGGGGTTGGTCTAAGATCATTTCTAGTCATTTTGGTGCAGATCTGAATATTAATGTTAAAATAAGAGCCAAGCGTATGTTACGGTGAAACGCCATACTTTATCCCTTTACAGATAATATGTGTTAGGGAATTCCAAATCATATTAATGAAGTAATTCGATTTACTTACCAATAAATCCTCTGTAAGATATGTCAAAAAGAACAGCAAGATGTTGTCTCTTGGTACTTTGTGGTTTAGAATGAACTGCAATGTGAACAAGGACACAAAAAATCTTAATAGTAGTTTTTTTAATCTTTACTTTGTTCTCAGTTGAAAATAACTATTGATAATAAACACCAAATAATTAAAGAAACTATTTCATTATTTTAACTGCAACATGTTTCAGCACAGAGCGCTAAATACCTAAGACTCAACTGCACATTTTCCACAGGTGAGGAATCATTCCAAAATGCTTAGGTTTTTTTTTTTTTTAGGTTTTTTTAAGGATTGTTTTTTTTTTTTTTTGTACTATTAGGCTTTTTTATCAATTGGGGGATAGGACAATGGATACTGAAGGAAGAGGAACAAATGCAACTAATAACCTGGGGCCTCAAATCAAATGTTGAACAACTTTTTTATTTTTTTTTATCACATTTTGGATTTATTATTAAAATCTGTCCGTTTATTAGCATCCCTAAATTGTGGAAAGGATGTACTTTGCCTTTTCCCCCTAGAATGCTGGAGACATGACAGACAAAGCAGTAGAAGAATGGTGGATAGAACACAACAGAAAAACAAAACAAAAAAACCCACCAAAGCTTGACCGAAAAAAGATTTACTATGTCCTAAGCCCCTCCCCCCAACAAAAAAAAAATTTGATTGCAAAATTAAATTAGCAAAATTAAAAAGCTTTCCATTGAAAAAAAAAGAATTATTTTATATATTTTTATTATAAAATCTGGGTTATACATAACAAATAATGTATAGCTTGTTTTTTGTTTGCTTGACGATTAAAGGTAAAAAAACGATGCGACTCCTCCTCTTGCATTCCTTTTACATTACTATGTGCAACAATGAGGAAGCTTCCAATATGAAAATAAAGTTAGCTTGCTTACGTGGCACTGTGTTCAAAATATTTCTGAAACTGCCTTCACAAGAACTGACGATAGTCAATAATGTTAATTTAGACAGAAATTGTGTGTGTAAAACAACTTGAAATGTGAAGAAAAAAGGGTGACTTAAAATACCTTCACATCTTCAGTATTAAAAACTGTAAAGTGCCTTGAGATGACATGTGTTGTGAATTTGGCGCTATATAAATAAACTGAATTGAATTGAAAAATATATTTTTTTATATCTTATTTACCCACTTACTTCTACAACTAAAATTTACTTAATCTTTTCCTGTGTCAATTAATTTAATTCTGAGGTCAAATAAAAATGAGCACTGAAATAAATATCTTATACTAACTATACTTTTTTTCTAATCATCTTCATGTTTACCACAATACTTAAAAAAAGAAGCAGACCACGTACCTTTTCTCCGTACTGACTTAACCATACAGGTGTGTTGCATGAGGTGAGACATCTGACCAACCAACAAGATGCTTTGCTGTAGTCCTGAAAGGTGGAGTTAGACTGTATGAAAGAGAAAACAAAGCCTGTAGAAAGACTTAATGACTATTCACATCTATGGTTACACCCTTAGCTGCCATTCTCTTTTGTATGAAAGGAATATTTTAGTCAAC